>NW_024533130.1:0-55244 GCF_016097555.1 Gigantopelta aegis
AATTTTTAAAAAGTCAATAATTATATCATTAAAGGGTTACCTTAAATAATATTAACCAACTTAGACGCACTGTTTTTACATTGCCAAAGGGGAACTGGGAACCCCAAAAAAGCTCGGGTTTCTTGCAACAAACAGAAATAGTTTGTCATTTTTGTTTCACCATTATTTTTGCTCCTTTTGTGTTTTCATTTGGGGTTTGTTTATTACATATCATGTACCATTAATTAATATGATTGTCCATTTCTTAATTTGGCAGTCCATTTTGACATGTTCATTTCATTTATTGTTGCGATGAAATGGATTATATGTTTGATCTTATGCGCGCCTTGTTATTGCAATTGAATGTTAACAAGCTGTTAGTTTCCCCAGAACAGTGGGGGAGGAAGGTAGGAAGGAGATTTTATGGACATAGTTTCTCATAACTCTTTGTGCTATCATGACAAAGGTGCAATTTTCAGTATATACTACCTTGTTAGGTTTTTAATTATAATTTTCTCTCATTTGATCTCTCTCTTTGTTTTAATTGACCTGGCATTGTGTAATTTTACATATCTTCTGTCATATGGCCGATCATGTCAAATTTCATTATCAATAGTTTTATTAATTAATTATAAACGCAGTTATATAATATTTATTGATGTGATAGTCGTGTGTTTTCAGTGTTTCAGTAATCCACCGATCCCGCACTCCAAAAATTGTAGACATTCTTCGCTAATTCAGAATATTGGAAGTTCCTTGCTGCTGGAGCATTTTTGCTTGGACCTACATTGGTCAGATCCAATGTAAACTGACGTAAGTGAGGATGCATAACCTATTTTGTAGAGCTCAGAAGATTCTGTTACATAGAAAATAAATCAAAAATAAGGAGGGTTATAATTTACGGAGGTAAACGGGAAAGTTCTGAAATTTGCATAGAAATGATAACGCGCGTTCGAACATGTTACTCCGTATTACTACTATAATACTCTGTTTCTACTCTTGATCAGCTTTCTTCGATATAAAAGGTTAATCATATTGTACGCGCTCAAATTGTAAGAAGGTAATAAAAATAACAAAGATGTACCCTAAGTTTTTTTCAAGTTTCTTCTGTCTGACACTCTATCTGCATGCTTCTTCGCCACATTCGTCCACGTCACTAACTTGGGTTACCAAGACTGAATTACTCACTATCCAGTTCGCCTTCCTCCTGCCAACAAGCCGCAGCGAGTTGATCCTCAGTAGTCATCTATATGTAACACGTGCTCTTTTACAAAATTAATTATCAATTATAATTGGAATAATTAAGTAGTTCTCTTGAGTGTGGCTTCATAATCCCGGTCTTTCTCTGCTGTAGTTGTTTTACCTAATAATAAAATAGATAATTCATAACAAGTAATCCCAGATACTTACCCTGGCAGATTTCTTTGTCCGTTTTTCCATTATTCTATCATAAAGTTTTCTTCTCTTACGAGTCATCATCATAAACAGCTAGTTTTCCCGTTCCTCTGCTTGCTTCCTTTGCTTCCATTTACTTCAATTTTTTTCTTCTCTTCTTCATTTTTGTCTTCTCCCTCATCTCTTCTATTCTCCTCCCCCAGCCACAACAGTTCCAACAGGAAGACGACTGGGATCCTAGATACGAAACTTGTCTCACTCCATAACAAACCAGAGGAGAACACAACTAACTTGCATTTTGCCTACGTTTTGCGCGAGGCTGTTCTTGTTTTTTATCTTCATCATCCTTCTTTATCACTAATGTCTTCCTCCTTTTTCTCTAGACTTCTCTCTCTATATCTCTGTATCTTTATACTTGCTGTTCCCTCCAAGACAGTGCTCTTATCTGGTGGTATGTAATCTCCTTCTCCTTCTCTTGCAAATGGTGACAGATGGAGGTGGAAGGACAGCACCAGGAGCATAAAGAATCAGTGGGATTAGTCGTTGAAAGTTGATACAATCATATACCCATTGGAGGTTGTATATAAATACGCCGGAGATAGGTAACATTCACTATTAGTACCAGTCTGAATCTTCAAAGGTGATCTCATGTTAAATTTACATTATATTATTGAGTAATTTACATTTATTAACCCAAATAGATTCCAATAGTCTACTTTACTAAACACTTGCCTTATATGGCAGTCAATGTCACATGTAGCAGTAATGGTAGAGTAGGATACAGGTAGTAAATATTTAGTGTGTTGTGTATGTAGTACAATATAGGTCTTACCGAGAGAAAGGAAGCAATGGCTTTGAGCAGGTCTATCAACAACTTGATGAGTAATAGTATCGTCCGTTCCATATATGTAGCTCCGCCCCCACATGTACTATCCCAAGATACATCACCTCCAAAACATCTGTAAATAATTTACTTATTATTTCCTGTTATTGTTATTGTATTACCTTATAACAAATGCTAAGGATTTCTCGCGTGTTTCTCGAGATGGAAGAAGCGACATCCTTCAAATAATTTTCTTAAAAGATCAATTTTTATTTGTTTCTTCTTTAGCTTTTTGTCTCTTAGAGCTTGTTCTTTCAGGCTTCATTGAAGGATTGGTAACTATAGAAACAACAATATAGATATCATTACTTACATCTAAATCAATAGGTATTCCTCTTCAGTTGTCCTTCAGTTTCAGCTAATATGATAAGGAATGTAATAATGGATATTTTTATAACTACTGACTTTGTGGATCAATAACTCTAGCAAGAGATTGGAGAAAGACTCTAATACCTTGAGAGAAAGAGAGGCACATTGTATCAGTTAGTTATTCCCCTTACCTCTCTATACTATCTCTCCCCTATCTCCATCTTCCTCCCACCAATCTATCATTAGGGTTTTACTAGCAAAGGATGGCAGCTGCTGTGGCAGACTCAGGAGCTGTCAATCCTTCAATCTAAAACAGAGAACAGTACATTATAGTATTGAACTATTAATGATTTGTGTTTACTTGTGGTGGGTATCGAATATTGAGTGAATGAAGAGACAATAATTTACAAATCTAAGTAGAGTGGAATAGAACTCACTAAAAGTATTCATAACCGAAAATCTACATCTCTTGGAATCTGGGATTAAAGGTCAAGAGTTCAAAGTGCACAAAGGTCATGTAGTAATACCGTTTGTGTGAATTGATTGAGGGGGTAGCCACGTGATGTGTCCTGCCCCTCAATTCGGCTTGATAACTAGATACCTTAATGGAAATGAAGACCTAATGTCAAAGATAAGTTATAAATAAGACAAGTTGGAACTAGTTACCTTTCTAAGTGACCTTGAGGTGATTACACTTAATGCATAAATTCTACAGAGTAGCCTCCGACAATGTTGACTTACAACAGCCTATGAGGAATAGCCATGTTTAATCTATCGATCCATCTATCTATCACATTTACTTTAGTTTCTGAGATGACAATGATGCATATAATGTTTGTTAATGTTAATGCCTCATCTATATCTCTCAAAGCATCATAAATGTAGGATAACGTTCTTTAACAATCCGATCTAATGTATACATTGGACGATGTTCTTCTAAGCTAGCAGTTTGGACTTTTTCATCGTTATTTAAGTGCTTTCTTGAGCTTCTTGAGAAAGATTTTAAAATCACGGCCTTTTTGAAGCAAGGCTCGTGTGCCAAACCATTTAATATCTTTCCGATAGTAATAGGTCTTGTAATTGAAAGCTACCTTTATTAATTGACTTTATTTACGTCTATGTCTTGGTTCTTGGGGATAATTCCTTTAAATATGCAGAGACGTCTAAATCAAAAGATATAATTTTATCTATATTTTTTTGAAACTGACCCTAAATTCAGGCATTGATATTTCCAGTTTTCTCAAGCCTGACTGCGAGAGTAATAAGTGGTTGCTAGACCACTGTCACCCTATTAAGTTGAGATATATAATTTAAAAGTCTATCATGTATTTAATTAATGCTAACCTTCTTTTTCTCTCTTACCCATTTTTCTTTTCTAATGTGCCTATTCGCAACCCGTGGTCAGTCATCATGTGGGTACGTAGTGGGCGTGGTTTTGTATTGAACAATTGCAGATTTTGGCGGGAACGAACTCTCCTTTTTTTTGTTCCTCACCGAGTGTCTAGTGAAGAAGTTCTCATTTCTGTTTGATTTGTATTCGGTCCTATTGATCCATTTATACTATTATGGATGTCTCCTTGCTGTCTAATGGCGCACATAAAAGTATGCAAATTAAATTAGTTTGCATTTTAACGAGTTTTGATTTGAACTAATATTAGGCATGTATCGAGGGGACATGGACCACCTAAACCACGCCTACAAATTTTGGTATGGCTATAACAACTGTCCACAAGATCATTATATCCTATCATGACATTCATTTTTTAGAGTATTAAGAAACTTCAAGGTGGTGATAACAGTAATGTTGATAGGTTCTCGGCTTCAGTTATCAGATGTATCCTCACCAACCAGGTCTGAATTGCATGATGTCATATATGTACTACCACACACCACTTTTATTACAGGTATGTTGGCGACACAGCTTAATGAGAAAATTCATAAAGGAGAAATAGACAAATTTTCTGTGATCCAAGTTGAAAAATGGTCACCAACCCCATTCAAAATAGAAAGTATGTCACATGTGTATCACATGATTAACCATGTGATTGTATGTTAACTAAAGTTATCATTTGAATATGAATGTAATCAACTTGTACTATCATATGATTGTCATGTGATTATTATACATTAGTCATGTGACTTTTTGTCATAGAATCATGATTGTTATTAATTTGACTGTACTACATCGAGGAACTGAAGTCGGTGGAATGCTAGGTTCTCCCACAAACCTAGATATCTCAACAGAAAATGGTAGCTCAATGACATGCTCCTCCAACAAAAATGCAGACACCTGGTGGAATATGGCTACGACCTCCACCTAGCTCAAAACCCATCTATGTCCCGCCCACAATCAACCTTTGGGCTCCCCAGGGAGACCTGCACCTGTACAGCAGTCACCTCCACCCAGGCGTTTATGGGGGTCAGAGTGGTGACTATGCAGCACAGCACTCCTTCCAATGCAACATTCTGGACTCCAACTTGTACCAAAATGGTTCGTCCCTATTACTAGTCTTAACCCATACCAAAACAAGTAATATTGAGATAGTAACTATAGCTACCATTAACACCTAGATAAGTAAACATCAATGCTTGTGACTTAGTAAACTATACAGATTAGTGAACTCATACTTACCACGTTGACCCTATTTATAGCTACCATTAGTAAACGCTAGACCTAGTGTACGTCATTACTTACCACAGTGACTTATGATAGCTACTGTTTAGACTAGTGACCCCAGTATTTACCGCAGTGAACCTAGTATAGCTACTGTTAGACTAGTGAATACCAGTATTTACCACAGGATATAGGATAGACAAGTGAACATCAGTACTTACCACAGCTATACAGGATAGACAACGTGACATCAGTACTTACCACAGTGATCTAGTATAGCTACTAGTAAAATATTAACTTCAGCAGATGGACAATAAGGCTCGAGTGACATCAAAACCCAGTCTTAGAATTACAGCAATTCTCGTGGAGAGGGGCGTGTCCATGTCCGTCGAACTAGTAGACCATTCTGTATGTTTAACCAATTTATTTTATTATTTTGTTAATTATATTTGTAATGAATAGGGTGAGATAAAGGCAACTGGTTTTTAATGAAGCAGCTGACAAACGTTTATCCAATTTTGAAGCTAACAGGTATGATATGAACAGATGATTGGATGGACAGACAGGATAAACAAATGTTTTAATTAATAGTTTATATAACGTTATTAATAGTATTATTATAAGTTATTAATAGTTATTATTATTTATTATATAGTTTATTAGGGTGTATTATAGATCTCGTGTCGTATCAAACCTGCTAATAAACAATATACAACTTGTAAGAATGAGTACGAGAGATGTTTACAGCTGACACGCAGGTTGAAGAGGTATGGTTAATTTTCATTGTGTACTTGTTTCTAAGTAGGGGTGTGGCTAATAATATTTATCCATGTATGTGCTGGAGGTGTGGTTTAGTCATATGAATCGTTTTTAGTGTTTTAGATGTGCGACTGATCTTCCAACTGCTTCTTTTGATTTTACTGCTATCGGTGAATTGGAACAAGCACCTAAAGACAGTATAATAGGTAATACTCAACTAGTAGGAGTTAAGTAGATCACATGATCTCTGTGTTATAGATGTCATAGGGATTTGTACTTGCTTCTCCTGATGTTACATCATTTAGAACAAAACCACTAATAAAAGAGTTAGCCATTCTTCACTAGATAGAGTGGTAGTATTATACATAGGTTATGAACATACTGTATTTTATAGCTGTCTAAAAGAGATATTACAATATTAGGCAAGTCTGGTAAAAGTTTCATGCACTCTGTGGGGCACAGAGGTATGAATATATTGACTTAGTGTCACCTGTTAATTATGTGTGTAGGCGGACGGATTTGATGGGAGCAATTATCCAGTAGTGGCTATCAAAGGAGTCCGTGTCTCAGATTTTAATGGAGTATCTTTGTCTAGTTTGGGTTCTAGTACTCTTCAATATTAACCTGATATTTCTGAGGCTCATCAATTAAAAGGATGGTGCCAGTGATATGCTTGATATGTATGCAGTTAGTATAAATTATTAAGTTTAGTATTTGAATGTGGTTTAGTTCCTAAACTAAGTAAGTTATAAAATTATTAATATTATATCAGCTTTCAGGATAGACTTATATATTTTCAGATTAACCGCTAATTATCCTTATAATCATTATTACATCACTGATTTTTTGTTATCAGAATCATTATTTGGTATATCAGTATCATTGATTAGATCATTGATTAAGTATCAAAAATCATTGATTAGATCACTTCCTTTTGTTATCAGAAATAATTGATTGGTTCACTAATATCAAAATCATTGATCTTGAATCCAAATCATTAATTGCTATCACTGATATTTTATGATTAGAATCATTGATTGGGATCACTTTGGTATCAGAATCATTGATATAAACTTTATGTAGGTATGATCATTATGGTAAACTCAGCAGGTGACTAGTCTCTCAAGTCAGAATGGTCATCAGGAGGTCCATCACAGACGGACTGAATTCTTAACAATAAAACAGGTTTATAAAACCCCTCAATTATTAGCTATAACTATTTTTATTAATTACTTATTTTAGACTAAAGAGTTATATGTTAGGACGTCGTGATAAACCTGATTTCTTCAAGCTGCAAGGCTTGTTTATATTTTGTAAGGAAATCAGAACTGTTTATATAAGGTACAGTTACCATGGAAACCTATTTGCTTTGTATCGGGACTGTTTACAATGAGCAAATAATTTACTATTGATTGATAAATTAATTGTTTTATGATGGATGGATGGATGGATGGATGGATGATAGATGGTGGATGGATGGATGGATAGATATAAATATTGTATATTCTAAGATCATGATTTCATTTGATCAACCAGTCATAACATGTTATGATGTCACACTTCATTAAAGGTTGCCCCTGGCATTAGGTACTTAAACAATGGTAATTATATGGCAGCTGTTTTATCTATAGATGGTAACTAGACTTTTAGTTCCTATTTGCTGTTGTATGTACATCACCTATTGTTATAATGTTTATTCTATTTTTAGTTCTGATTGTCTGAATATTGTTTTATGTTTTACAAACTATCATAATAACAAACATTTGCTTTATTTATGTTAGTTTATGTCTTTCTCTTTTAGGCCTGTCCCTTCATCAGAGTGTAACAAGAAAGTTACTGATGACAACACAGGACGTTACTTTTGTGAGAAATGTGGTCAAAATTATCCCAACTTTCAATATCGTTTTATTTTAAAGGTAAGAGGAGAGAGATATCTAATTGATTTAATTGTTTAATTCTTTTTTTTTTCAGGTCAATGTTTTTCTGATTTCTCTGATAACTTTTATTTAGATTGTTTCAATGACATAGAGCTATATTAATTGGTAGGGACGCACAAGCTCTAGGAGAATTGATAGATTGAGGATAGATATAATAGTCATGTTGACTTATGGAAATAGTTTATTTCAGGACGAGGCTCGTTTTGAACAAGCTATAGATGAAGCTTATTTTAAGGAGTACATATTTTCGTGTAAGAGCCAAAATTGATACATATATGTGAGTTAATATATACCATATGCAGAGTTTTACTGGAGTATACTGATAATCTATTGTTTAACTGTTGTCTCATGTACTGTTTTACTGAGTAGTATACTGAGTTATACTTATTGGATATTGTAATATTGTTTTAAGGATGAACAAGGTTGCGCTGTTCCTGTGTTAGTGCTCAACCAGTTAATTATGCACAAGAAACAAGACGTCGTTTGGAACAGATCAAAGAATTAAATGGTTAGCCATAACACTAAAGCACTTTCAGTTTCAAGACTAAACATTTAATAAGTACTTATTGAAAGTCAACGTCACTTGATAAATAATATAACTAATTAATAAATATCTCATTACCCAATAATTGAAAGGTATCATGTACTTTCATTTATTTCATTCTATTAATTAAATAATTAATCAAATTAATTTAGTCAAAAATTAATAACAAATAAATTATTAACTTACCAATTAATTAATATCCCAAAAAGCTAACAAAATATTTAAAAGTAATAGCAAACTTCCAAAAATTAAAATACTATTAAAAATTCTAGTTCTATGTGGGTTTTTTCTGGTATCAAGTGTTCCAATAAAGCTCCTAAAGTCCATTGTCCATCAAGAGCATATGCTGGTACCATATTCATTAATGCTAATGCACTAGATATTGATATTATATAGATGCATAATGTCTCCAGAAACCGTGGCAACCAGAGTGGAAAAGATGTCGATGATGGTTGATAGTCTGTGATAGTAAGAGTATATTCCAATAACCTCAAGTCTCCAAGAAACAAAACTGAATTTCCAGACCCAGTTGTGTTTAATTTTAACAAGATGGGTGTGGTATCCTAGTGCAGGCATTACACCAAATGAAGTTAGGGTTCAAAGCAGTACAGTCGTCCAATGTTAGACAAACATTATCTGATACAACTTGTCTAGCCGTTAGACATGCAAACCGGTCTGACTGGTCTCCATTTCTTGCATGACCAGTTTGATAACTGGTAATGACCATTGTGCCCTACATTAAAACATAAGTCACTTTGTGTGTTTTCAGCACAACATTCAATGCCACCATCTTGTTAAAGTTTGTGAGTTTCGTTCAGTAAGAAAAGTCTTTTGATTGTCTAGAAACTCCTTTGATATATACATAGCCTCTTTGTATATGGGCAGCTTGTCCTGCAGACATGAGGACCAATCATTTTGTGTGTGGACGCTACAGGAATCCAGTTGTGTCAAGACTACCCCTGGACTAAGTTTATTTTGTAGTACACTGTCTTGAGCTATATTTATCACAACAGCTCCATTACCTGTGGTATAGAAAGGAAGGAGAAGATAAGGAAGAGCAAGAGAGAAAAGAAAAACCAGTAATGATAAAATTATATTGTGCCAAACACCAGCACAATATATACGCAGCTGTCGTTTTGGGGATATCACTGTTAAATGGTCAGAATGGAGGTCAACGAATGCTCCTGGGTAAAGAAAAAAAATAAAGAGACCAAACCCGTTAAAAACCGGACTTGTTCTGTAACTGCAGCCAGTGCATGCCCTACTTCATGGAACACACCACATATGACGAGGGTGAAAAAGTAGTGTGTTATTTGACTCCAGGGTACATTGACTCCAGGCATAACTGGAATGAGAACTTTGTTTCCGTTTTTTGATTGACTAAATAAAGCTTGATACAATGAAAACAACAGAACTAATACAGAGAGGACCATCAGACTCAGACCTATAGCTACACCAATATTGAACCATGTTCTGGCGATACGTCTATTACAGCAGCCCACAATTTGAAGAGGGAATTGATACGTGTTGTGTAACAACGCATGTAACCAAATGTGATATTGAGGCCAAATCTGTCTTGGCATTGAAGGTACTTTAAATTTAATGGTTCAAATTGACGCAAGATTTTATCAACAATATACACAATGCACCAACAAGCTACAACGACAAATAAAGTATGGAACATTGGGACCGTTACTGGCCAAAGGGAGAGACTGATGCATGAGAGTTATAAGGATGCTGTCATCTATTCATTGGTGCAATACTAAGGAATAAAAAGAGAAATTTATCATAATGTATTAGATATGGAGTCGCTTACTTCGAAGGTAATTGATATGGCGTGGTTTGGGCGTGGTCACGTTTAAGCACTCTTGGGTGGAGCTGTATTTGTGTAAAGATGTTTATAATCATCAAATTTGGAGGTATGTTGACCATCTTTTTTATCCAAACTATGTTTGTGTTGTTTTTTCTCTGTTAATGTTGCAGCTGATGAAGAAGAGCTATTTAATCCTGATTGTGCTATTAGAGTTTTGCTTGAGGATATAAAGAAACGATGTCACTGCAAGGATAGAGGTAAGTGGTATCTGAAGTACAGAATCCTCCTTTTAATAAAATGATTAAAATACTTTCTTTATTTGTTTATACAATCACAGCATTCACTATTAATGTATTTTTTTAAAATGTAATCATTATCTTAAACTCTAACCTCACACTCAACTAACACGTCGAAATATGGAGTGGGCTTTATTAATCAGTGCTGACACACTGGTACCTGCTGCTGTTATCTGTCCTTATTTTAGATTCTATTACATTTTTGGATGATAAAGGTGGGCTAGTGCTAATACCAGATGACCAATCTATGGACAATGCTGCTAGCTATTTTACGCATAGAGGATTATATATCTTGTTGGCAATAGACAGTAAGGAGAATCATGATAATATAGACTATGTTAATATTGGTAGTTATAAAGTGTCATATGTAATATTGTGTGATATTCTGCAGTGGAATGTCACTCTTGAAGGCTAGGTCATCAATATTGAGAATAATGTAGTTACTATTATAGATTACTTGTTTTTGTTTGCTTTATATTAACATTGTTCAAGATTTTTTTTATTTACTAAAGACAATATGCAAGATTCCCAAATATCTATTGTAAAATTATTGATTAGTAGTTGTCCAGTCCAGTGCACTATATATAACTTTCTTATTATAGGAATTGGTGGAGTAACTAGCTATATTTCATTACTTGATGACCCTGGCAAAGAATTGCTTGTTTGTATTATATTATTGATAATGTAGTGAGTGGCTCTTTTATTGTAGCAAAATTGGAATCTCTAACAGTAGGTACTAAACCAACAAGGAATTCTCTTCGTAGAGGATCTAAAAACTCCTCAATCTTTAACGAAACCTCTTAATTCCAGCGGAGGAAAAGGAAACACAAATAAATGTGTATTGGTAACACAAACACAATACATTATTACTAAACTCATCATCAATATAACTTTAAAATTTAGAACATCACTAAAATATATATATATACCTTGCATGAGTCTGAGGATGTAGCTATTCAATGAGCAGCAATATAACAATGTTCAAGTACATATAGTTTGTATAAATTTCAATAGCTGACAACAGAGTGTAAAGTTGTATATTTTGTATTCATTAATAACAACATTGCAATACAATATTAATATTATTATTATAAGTTAAGAAAATCAAATGAGAATTAAATGACTGAAAGTATTGTTTATTAATATGTTATAAATACAGGAGTGTTATTAATTTGTGTACATTCGTTATTAGGGGTACTCGCATTTTTTCGCTTCACACAACAACGACAACTCTCTACAACAGCTTCTCTAAGGATCTCGATAGCATAACCACCACAAATTTTAATCATCACTGTTAGCGTGTGAAAATGTCCACGGGGCACAGTAGACATCGAGAGCTCCACCACTACCTACTGGTGTAGTTAAACCTCCTTTATATAGATACTTCAAGCGTCCGTGAGTTGTCGTATAATCATAGCAGGATCCTGTACAGTCACGAATATTAAAGGTTTCAGGCTGTATTATTATTTCTGTTAAGTTCACTACGAGATCTTTAGTGGTGCATCCGCTCCGTATTTCTCTAGAGTCACCGGCATGTACAGTGATCTCAAGTCTCGTCTTGTTAGCTTTCCTGCAGAATCAAGGCTTCGCTGCTCGTGATTGAGTGGGCGCTGCTTTTGATCTAGCTCCTCGTAATTGAAAACCAAGAAAAGGCTTTGAGAAATTTTCTGCTGCTTAACTCTTGACATACTTCTTCGTCTATTCTCGGAGGAGAGGTAGATGTCTCGCTTTTGTCCTCGTTTATGGTTTTAACATTTGTTATTTCGATCGAAATTCTCCCCACCTTTTCATCATGTCTCTGTTGAAATTGTTTGAGCAGCTTTTTTTTACTGGTGTTGTCACGTCGAGGCTTATGCAGGCGTCCATCTTGTTCCAAGTAACGACTACTCTCTTTCTTTCTCTCCTTTCATTGAAGAAGTGCTTACAGAGATGAGAAAATATAAGTTTACAAGTCCTTCTCCTTTCTGCTCTGGAAAGAACCACAGTACTGCTGTTTTCATATTATGAGAGCTCATCGAGTACACTTGAGAAGTTGACTGTCAGCTCCAACTTGCTATTCTTAGATATTGCAAATCCATTTGTAGAAAGACCTATAAAAATAGAGAATTATTAATTCAAACAAATATATATTACAATGTTTTACCTTGGACAGATTGAGGCTCTACACTGGAAGACACTTTGATTTTGTCATCAGAGAATGAATTCAAATTAGATTTGTCTTGTATAAATTGTTGTTCAAGCTTTCTCCTCATAATCTCCATGTATACAAACTGAGGAGTATTTGAGTTGCCTCTGCTGTGAAGATCAGGAGCAGCTGACAAGAAATGAGAAAGAGATCAGATTCTTTGCTTTCACCATCTTGTTAATTGCAGAACAGTTGTGATGCTTGCAGTTTGGTGCTGTTTTCGCAATTTATATAGGAACTTTAGAAAAGCACGTGGGTGGATTAACGGAGTATGCGCGCATTTAACCGCGAAAGTATACTGGCTCAATTTTGAAAAATGGCGGGTATAAACATAAAGAAACTAAGTCTAGACAAATCAAAAGAATCCGGGAGACACTACAGGTAGGAGTCTTCAAAATTTCTGCAATACTTATCCCATTGTCTTTGACAGGAACTAGACTGTCCTTACTTGGAGGGACTCGACGAGATCACAACACATGAGCTGTTATTTTTTCTCAAGGAGAAGCTCGGCTACGATTATTGGAATGGTTACTTTGGAAAGTAAACAAATCACGTGACAATACTAAACTTTGTCCATTTTATTACAGATATAACCCTCAACTTCTCCTTCGTCATTCTTCATTATCACAAAAAGGCCCCAATACTCACATTGCTAGTAAGCTTGATTGCCAATTTCAACAGTCTCCCACCCCCAATAAATGTTATGAACATTGTTGCTATTGGTTACTGTTACCAATGACAACTATGCATTAAAACGACAAGAACTATTATTGTCTATAGAATCAATTAACATGTTTCATTTCTGATAATTAAATTTTTACATGTAAACAGGTTTTACTAAATACAAGTTTTTGTAATAATATTATAATATCATTAAGTTTGTTTGTTTTTTTGTGAGGGAGTAGATTTTCCTGAATTAGTTGGAATTCTTTTAACTTTTCCGTCAATATAATGTATTGTACATTGTATTATAAGTATTAGGAATTTGAGTTATATTAATGCCTATCTTTCTAACTGTATTAACGCTTACAATTTTCATATCGTTATTATTGTGATTCTCTTTGTTGTCTTGTGACTCTATTGTGTAGAGTTGACTCTCTTATTTTCTGAGTTATATTTATGTACACCTAATGACTATAACTACTAATCAAAGTAAGTAATTATATAAATTGTATTAATTAAAGGAGCTGATAAAATAACTATTTTTTAATATATTTATAATGTTCTATTGTTAATAACAATAGAACAATAGATGATGTAAGATACTTTCGATTTTGTTGGTAATTTCTATTGTTTCTATTCTATACTAAGAACTAGATATAACTGGGTTATAATGTAATGTGTTTGAATAATGTAAATGTTGTGTCTCGTTTCAGAAATTACAATGCAACATTACATAACAAACTGTTATATAGATTGTTTGTTAACATTGATTGTGTGCTAATAAGGAGCTTTTCTCCTCTTCTTGTTATAACATTAGTCATTATAATTATTGTGTTATTATAATTATGTTGTCTCATGTCCTTTTATAAATTACTTATAATGTCCTTTGTCTTTTTATTTAATTTATGTAATTGGGGTGCATCCCCTATTGTACCAATATGTACATGTACATGTAAATAGTACCAACATGTACATGTACATGTAGATAATTCATGTTAATATATACATATGCATTTGGTCATATATGTACATGTTATTATGCATGGGAACAGGTTGAGTCTCTATCTAAACCACAAGATAATGGCCATGAGTATAAAAGATGATATGATAATGAGTGTGTTTTATAAAGTTTTAAATGTTTTAAGTTACTGAGAACTGGTTGGTATAAGTCTTCATATGATCTCACTAGTCATAACAATAGATTTAAATGGAAGTGTTTTGTCTGTTTTCAATATAGTACAATTAGAATGTTATGTGTCTATGTCTGTCTGTCTGTCTGTCTGGTGATACCAGGTAGTGGGTAGTAATGGATATCACAATTCAATCTGACATCAATACCATATGGTTATTGATTGTAACATGTATTATATAACTATGTAATTGTTTACTATTAGTTTTCTGGATAGTAAAAAATATCCACAGGCTTCTCTTTATATCAAAGTACATTATCAGTCATAACAAGTTATGTTATAACGTCTGTTGGTCTAGTGTTCAGAGGAAGGTGGTACTTTTAGACAAATTGAATTAACTTAATTACCTTATGACTGCCCCCTTAATCCAGTAATTAAAACCAATTATATCACCAAATGACCTATTTATAGAAGTACCAACCCTCTATATAGTAACTATAGTAACCATAGTAACCATACCTCTGAATGTTAAGATATACTAAGTAAGCTATAAATAGTATTACGAAAGCTCCTAAGGTCAACAATCTTTGTATAATATATGTATATTACCTAAGTTTTATTATATGGATCTTTCTTTGTTACTTGATCATATATATATTATTTCAATGCTCTATGAATTAATAATCATTATATCTTTTATTTGTTACTGTATTTCTTTCTAGTATCTTGTCACTCTGTCATGTATCTGTATTTTAAAGCTAATGGCTTAAACTATTATGTCCTATTATATCATCAATTAACAGAACACTAATGTAGATGTATCTCTATGTGTAACTTTGTACTGTTGCCATGGTTACAAACAATATAAGTGTACACAATAGCAGGTCCTTTCATAGTTGTATTATTACTATTAATTTTGTAGTCATGGCAACAAATTAATGTTCCACGGACTCAATGACCTTTTATTTAATTTTTATTCCTTTTATCCACAGGGAACTACAGACTCAGTTAGACAGTTACAGTTCTTAGAAACTTTAACCAACATGGTGTTGTTATCCTGTGGTTATGATTCTGAACTATTATCTAGACAGTTTGGGTACTTATTGAATGTATAATATAAGGTTTATAGAGCCTTAAAAATGAATGTGTTTGTCTGTCTGCTAGGGGAATTTGTCTAAAGTATATATTATAATAGTACTGAGATAAAGGAAGTGTTCTAATTTGTTGTATAGCATGAAGGAAATACTGAAGGAAGGCTGATTGTGACCTCATCTCTTAAAGGGAGAAACTTTATAGCTGTTTGTCTGGATTTATAGAGGGAATTTATGTTTAATACCAAATGACAAAACCCTATTAGTGTATTATAAATTTGTATATGGTTCGTTTATGGGAAATAGGTTGTGTGCGTGTGTGAATGTGGTGTAGTTGAGGACAGGTGTTTATGAGGGTTTGTGTGATGTTTAAAATGTTTAAAAAAAGCATTTCAATTGATGTTGTTGGATTCTTTTGGTAAATTCATTTCCTTTTTGTGTGTGTGATGTTGTTATGAGTAATTATGAGTCATGGTTTGTGTGGTGAATTAATATAGATAGAAGAATAAGAGAATTAATGGACGAATAAATGAATTAATAAGATGGATGGATGGATGGATGGATAAATAGATAGGAAAATGGATGGATGAAGAGGGATGAAATGAGAAAGAATGGATGAATGAATTAATCAATGTTATATGTCTTTGTGGTTGAACGATTATGTAACATTACATTGCCTGGCTTTTATTGAGTAAGTGTGAACAATTCAGGAAAAACACAATTTCTAGTCTTCAACAGCTGCATCATATTAGATTGACCCACGCTTGTAACTGTGAATACCAGTCTTACCAGTATGATCAACCAGATTGACCACTAAATTATATTTCAATGTACACCAATAATTGAGTATGGGAACTTGAGCTAATAGAGTCTAGTGTCAAAATCTTACATAACAATAGCACACAATTAACAATCTTGATTTAGCTCCAAATATTATCTCACACCTACATTGTATGTTTAAACAATCATTTCACGCTATCTCAATTTAACTGGAATTTGTCGTCATTTTTGCGCCATTTATTAAAATATATTTCCACATATTTATCTGTCCATTCAGCTGTATGTAGTGATCTATCTAGAGCATCCATCCATCCATTCATTCATCCATCTATGCCAATAAAATTGCCATTAAAACAATAAGAACCAGCTGCTAACCTTAAAGCAGTCATTACATTATTTGATAGATCATTTTTTTTTTTGTAGAAGCCTGCCATTAGCCTGCCTCTGGCACATTTGTAACTGTTTGAGCTTGACCACTCAAAAAGACTTGTTGATAAAATATATTAATATCATAGTGTTATCGTTTGCACTTCATAAGATGGATATCTGAGAGTTCACGTTGCCATGACAACTATCAAAACATGTTGTCCAGGTGGGTATGATTGTGTTCTTTTGAAGAAGTGTGTGTTTGAAGTTTAAGTGATTCTATTGTTGACAGTAGCAGTGGTTACTTGAAGTCAATGACTTGTTAGAAACACTAGTTCTATATTTTGATCACTTGATGATTAGTTAATGGTTAGGTTAGAATTAAAGGATTGATCAATGGATCAATGGATGGAATAATGGATGGATGGATTGATCAATGGATGGATGGATGGATCAATGGATAGATGGATGGAATAATGGATGGATGGATCAACGGAAACAAACTGCACATGAATAGTTACATCTATCATTGATCCATTTAATCATCAATTCTTGCTATTAAGAGCTATATATTAAAGTAAGTCCACAGTTAAATATTATCACAACACATCACAATTAAATGTCTGCATTGTCAATTATAATCACATTCATTTGATCCAGCCTCACACATTATGTAACAATTGTAACACTATTCACTAAAACAATTAACCTCAAAGTACATTAAATTGAATTTAGGTTAAATTCACAGAGACTACTGTCTTTTGTTTTGCTGTGTGTCATTTACATAATTCCTTATTTCAAAGTAGTTTATTATAAGACCAGAATTATCTAGTCTATCTCCTCTATATTGAGGACACTTGTTCTAGTCCCATACTAATACTTTAGTGTATTATACAACCTCTATATTGAGGACACTTGTTCTAGTCCCATACTAATACTTTAGTGTATTATACAACCTCTATATTGAGGACACTTGTTCTAGTCCCATACTACTACTTTCGTGTATTATACAACCTCTATATTGAGGACACTTGTTCTAGTCTCGTACTAATACTTTAGTGTATTATACAACCTCTATATTGAGGACACTTGTTCTAGTCCTGTACTAATATTTTAGTGTATTATACAACCTCTATATTGAGGACACTTGTTCTAGTCCCATAGTAATACTTTAGTGTATTATACAACCTCTATATTTAACCTCTATATTGAGGACACTTGTTCTAGTCCCATAGTAATACTTTAGTGTATTATACAACCTCTATATTGAGGACACTTGTTCTAGTCCCCGTACTAATACTTTAGTGTATTATACAACCTCTATATTTAACCTCTATATTGAGGACACTTGTTCTAGTCTCATACTAATACTTTAGTGTATTATACAACCTCTATATTGAGGACACTTGTTCTAGTCCCATACTAATACTTTAGTGTATTATACAACCTCTACATTTAACCTCTATATTGAGGACACTAATGAGAATTTTCCAAAATATTAAAATGATTATCTATAGATAATGTTTTTAACATAATATATCATCATGTTTAAATTCTAAAATATAAAATGCAAAAATTGTAATTATGCAAAAATCTGCAGCCATAATAAACAAATCAAATTAATGATGTTTCATTTGACTTCTACCTAACCTGACCAGGCAGCTTTTAACAATTTAGCACTCCCACATCTAGACTAGTGGCTAATTGTGAGGATTTTTCACCAGGTGGTAATGTGTCAGAAACCCTCCTTTGACATAACACACATTAATGCCAACCCCTTTACCTTTTGTCATAACAACATTACATAACAAAATATTGCACATATGGACATTGTGCTAAAAGATTTTCTCATGATATTTTTTTGTGTATTTTTAGGACATCTTGTTGCATTTTTAGGATATTTCTTGTACATTTTTAGGATATTTCATGATATGGAACAGAGTTGTTTCTTTCTTGATGCTTTTTATGTCGGCAAGGGGACATTTCTTGTGTGATACCAACATCTATCTCTCTTCTTCCTCCAGACGTTAGTCCTCTCTGTGGACTTGATAAGAATGCTTTATCTACAAAGGAAAGGTAGGTATCAGAACAATAATACTTATAATAATTGTTTGTCATTCTCTTCCATCTTTAGCTCAACTACGAGATCAATCTAATAACTTGAAGAAACAGTTGATTGAAAGACAACACCAGCTAGAAGAAATCATGGCTAATGTATGTGATGATCGGACAGATATGGTTAATATATTAATATTATAAGTGTTATAGTTGCCTAGCAACTAAGTCTATTTTTTATTAGAATGAAGCACAAATAAAGCTGTTGTTCTAATTTAATTAATACATACTAATTACAATCAGTGCTTATTATCTGTCAGATCTGAAATGTACATGTACATGTATTATAATAATGAATTGAAGCCAGTAGACCTAGTAGCTGACCGGTGACGTTCAGTAACATGTACATGTATTATAAATACATGTACATGTCACTGAACGTCACTGGTCAGTTACTATCTACTGGCTTCAATTCAGTCGCTAGGTCTGGTGGCTTCAGTCGATATAATTAACTACTTGTTTTGGTATTTAATTTAACAGACTACATTCATTCTTGCCTCATTTCATTAACTAATCAGTTTGACATTTAACTTCATTACTTAACATCTGTCTTTGGTTAAACTTTGTTCATTAGTAATACAATTTTAGTCACGTAGTCTCAAGCACCTAACTAAAGTATTACAAGAATGCATTGTATGTATATGTACTGACTCATTTCTATGTATTCAGTAGCTACCTTGGATAATAATAATTATATTATATGATATTATTTTCAAACTATTCTATAGCATGTCTATACTCCTATCGATAATACTGCTATATTTTCATGTTGTCAATCTTTACAAGTATCATTGACAACTCTTGGTCAATTGATGGACGATTTCTTGCATTTATATCAGACAGAGATTAGACCTTGGACAGGACAGGATGTACCAAAATTGGGTCCTCTTGGTCCATGTGCGAAAAGGCTACATACTCACTTACAGGTTATCGATGAGGTATAATGCAGTAAGCCCCTGTAAAATTTATAAATAATTATTATTATTATAGTTACTTGAAAGTGCAAAGAAATTAGATAAAGTATGTTCTTCATTGAATAATCTACAGCAATTAACAGTAACTAGAAGTAAGTAAATGAAAGATGTATAGGATTATGAAGTAGTGGAGTATGAGGTATTGGAATTATAGGGTTATGAGGTATGGAGTTGTGGAATTGTGAAGTAGTTGAGTATGAGGTATTGGAGTTATGAGATTATGAGGTATGGAGTTATGGAAATACGAAGTATTGAAGTTATGGGATTATGAAGTATTGGAGCTATGGGATTATGAAGTGTTGGAGATATGGGATTGTGAGGTATTGGAGTTATGGGATTATGAGGTATTGGAGTTATGGGATTATGAGGTATTGGAGTTATGAGATTATGAGGTATTGGAGCTGTGAGATTGTGAAGTAGTTGAGTATGAGGTATTGGAGTTATGAGATTATGAGGTATGGAAATATGAAGTATTGGAGTGATGGGATTATTAAGTTATAATGCTTTTTATTTTAGGTGAATTTTTATGATAGAGCACACTCTCATTTTCAATCTCAATTGACATTTTTACAACAGTAACAATAATGATATGTGGCAATTACTAGAAATAATGATATCATGTGTTACTGAAACTAAAATCTTCTTGTTCACAAGTGTTCATTGTAAACTGTTGCACACACCCTTTTACAACATATATTATCTTAATTTAATATTAATTAACCAACATTTTACATTAAATTACAAAAATACGTTCAACAAATAAGAAATGGAAAACTGATTTTGAAAGGTTCACAAAAATTGAGTTATAAAAGAGATGTACAGAGTTAGTAAGTAATAATACATGATTTATGAGGTAGAGTATGATACAGCATCTTCTTCTTTTTGTTCATCTTTTTCTTCTAAGAGATCTGTTTCAGGTGTCACCTCTCTGCTGCTCCAATTTGAATGAGAACCTGAACGCCTTTATTGGTACAAGGAAATAATAAACAATTATCTTTTAAAGGTAGAAATACAATGAGGAAAAAGGTCCATAGTCCTGGGTTCAACTGGGATTTGAACCCAAAGACCCTATGAATATTTAATAATATGTTCTATCACCTGAGTCACTGTAGACTGGTTAATCTAATCTAATGTACATGACTAGGTCAGACAGTTCAGGAAAGGTTGTAAGTAATCTTATCCAGGTTATAATGGCTCAGATAATAACTAAATATTCAGAATGTCAAGAGTTCAAATCTCAGCTAGATCATGATATTACAGTTCATTATTAGATTATCTAGTTGGTTTTTTATATCACAGCATTTTAAAGATTTAGTTTAAAAATACCTACAATGTATTAAGTACATGGAACAGGTCATGTGACCTTATCATATCTAGAGAGATTACAGGGGCTAACTCTTGAATTTAAATAAATAAATTTAAAGAACTTACGGTTTTAGTTGTGAAATAGCTGCTAGCGAGGACAATGATGAAGAGGAGTTCATCCTTTCAACTTCAACAGGAGATATCTCTTGAATGAGTGTATCCAAATAACGTTGGAAGAGTGCTGCTCGTTGAGTGGAATAGGGAGGGCCATTCTATGGAAAAAATTGAGTATATATACTCCTTGTTATTAAAATAAGTACTTTAGGAAAAGGTCTGAAGAATTCAGCCACACCCCCAAAGCCTATATCAGTTATATAGGTAGGTTTGACGAGGATAGAGATATTGCATGTGGACACTGCAGAACAGATAAGTTTTTGCACTGCTCTAATAATGGAAGGGCTCTGACTAGTTCGTAAAGTCTCCGATAAGTGAGGTATTAGATATTGCTGACTGTGTGTTTGTGTGTGTGTGTGAGAGAAGGGAAATAGGGTTTAGTTTTCAGAAAGTATCTTAAACTTACACTAGTGGAAATACTTCAGTGTACATATCGCTGGCTTTAGCAAGAAACTCGTATAGTAGCTGGACTTTTTGTTCACTCTGTGTTCGCAATAAAGCTGAGGCCTACAAGATATTGGTATGAGACTATAATGTTAGTATAATGTATTGATTGTATTATAGTAACAGGACTGAGACCTGAGGTATTGGTATGAGACTATAATGTTAGCATAATGTATTGATTGTATTATAGTAACAGGGCTGAGACCTGAGGTATTGGTATGAGACTATAATGTTAGCATAATGTATTGATTGTATTATAGTAACAGGACTGAGACCTGAGGTATTGGTATGAGACTACAATGTTAGCATAATGTATTGATTGTATTATAGTAACAGGACTGAGACCTGAGGTATTGGTATGAGACTATAATGTTAGCATAATGTATTGATTGTATTATAGTAACAGGACTGAGACCTGAGGTATTGGTATGAGACTACAATGTTAGCATAATGTATTGATTGTATTATAGTAACAGGACTGAGACCTGAGGTATTGGTACGAGACTATGTTAGCACATTATAAAGTATTAATGACATTACAACTAACTTACAAGGAGATGGAGGAATAATATTTGTGACTTATGAGTTGTAATTATATGTGTATTCAACAAAGGAGCAAATGATGGCTGTTGTCCATTCTCTTCATTTAATTGATTACTAGATGGAATGAAACTCATGAGGCGAGTTCGATTGTCTTGCAGCTGTTGTCTGACAATATCACTCTCGGGAAAGAGAGCAGACAAGTATGCAAGATTTTGTTCAGTGACATGAAATCGATCACTAAAGAATACAAAGGGTTAAAAATAATACTATCTATTATTTATAATACTATTACTGACCTATCTTGAGGACTATGTAGAAAAAATAAAGTTGTTAATAGTTCCTGTGTTCTTGTTCTGACAGTAGATAATGGATGAGAAAAACCTGAGTAAAAGAAAAAAAAAATAGAAAAGTTTTATGTTATGAAAAAAGGAGATAGATATTAATAAGTAAAGAACAGATTTGTGAAAAATAAATGTGTTTGTGTGGACTTTGAGGAGTTTGAATAAAGGTTGCCATTTTCTGATATACCTTTGAAGAGAAGTGCTGACAATGCAAAGTTGAAATCGCTATCAAATGAGATACCAACTTCTCTATCTAACTGATTTAATGGCCATAATAAAGATTCTCTAGTTGGATGAACAATGCCTACTAATGTCTGAGGAGAGAGAAAAAGACAAGATAATATTAAATATAATAAGTAAATTATATATTTGTATTCAGTTTTAATGGAATATTAAGTGCACTATGTTTGGGGGCTGGTGGTTTAGTTAGTAGAGCAGTGCCTCAGACTCAGGTTTGAGTTCAAGCTCCACCTGAGGTGCTTTTTTTAACATTATGCTCTTGTACTATTAATAGTATCAAGTACTATTGCAAACTATTAATAGTATCGAGTACTATTGCAAACTATTAATAGTATCAAGTACTATTGCAAACTATTATAGTATCGAGTACTATTGCAAACTATTAATAGTATCGAGTACTATTGCAAACTATTAATAGTATCGAGTACAATTGCAAACTATTAATAGTATCGAGTACTATTGCAAACTATTAATAGTATCGAGTACTATTGCAAACTATTAATAGTATCAAGTACTATTGCAAACTATTAATAGTATCGAGTACTATTGCAAACTATTAATAGTATCAAGTACTATTGCAAACTATTAATAGTATCAAGTACTATTAATAGTATCAAGTACTATTAATAACACTAACTGGTAATCAATCTATATATGATTTACATGACTGACCTCAGTAGCCAATTCACCAGAACTAGTAAATGTCTTGATACAACCTTCAACCAATCCTAGAGCAGCTGCATAAAGTGTGGGTTCTCCAAGCTATTAAACACCAATTAATTAAACATAAATTAGCCAATCACAGACTATCACAGACTATTACAGACTATTATAGACTATTATAATAATGTCAATATTCACTCCCTTTAATGAATTGATGATGTATACACATGTAACATCAAGTAACAGAAAGTAATAAGAAGTCTATATCTTTCTGCTTATAAAAACATCAATTATAAACCACACGACATGTGTTAATGTATGTTCATATGAACACCAGGCTTCCATGGAAACGGTTGCATAAGTTGATGTGGTATAAAGTAATAGAAATAACAACAAACATCACACACGTGTTATATGCCAAACCTCAACCAACCCTTTATGACATATGATACTTATGAGTCTAAATTGTTTAAAGAATAGCGGAACCAATGCGGAGCATGATGAAGCCATTGTTCTTAATCCTTCCTTTCAACTGCCGTGGGTAAATGGAAGCCAATTACTATTAATATTATTAATGGCTCACACCCTCTCACCTGCATCATTCCTATGGCAACCCAAAATAGATGGTGAATTAGCTTTGAACTCTGCCGATAAAAGAGAAGAAATAGATATAACTCTACAATAACGAATATCGCGGTTTAGTATATTAAAATATTAACAATGTGTGGTAAGTGAATGATAATTGAATAAAAAGAGTGTGGGTGGGTATACGTGTGCATGTATGAGCATGCAACAGTTGTGGGTGACTCTGTAGGATTGCTCCCTTTTAACCAACAACAGTATCACTATAGTGGGTGAGTGTACATGTGCATGTGTATAGTACAGTACTTTTAATGTAATAAACTATTAACAAAAGATTACCTGGCAAGTTAACACGATGTACATGTCTCAGCAGTAAAAAATTAACTATTAATAACTTGATTACATCATTTAATGTACTAAACTATTAACAAAAGACTACCTGGCAAGTTAACACGATGTACATGTCTCAGGCAGTAAAAAAATTAACTATTAATAACTTGATTACATCATTTAAATAAACTTCAGTTGATATAAATGGACAAGTTTAAGCACTAATTATAAGTCAATGAAAAGGATATGCCCCTTTAATTAAGACAATTAATTTTAACCCACAGTTAACTTACATAGTCCAGCAGTGGTATTAATCTGGTAAGACATATTACAATAGCCTCTAACAATGGTACATTATATTCTTGTTGGGCTACCGTCTAAAAATGAACAACCAAATAAACAATTAACAGATGGTATCAACCACACCCACCCCTCTTCCATAACTTTAAGTGTACGAGTAATAACATGAGAGGAGGCATGGCTACTAATGACACCCAGCATGAGAAAAGACCGAGTTTGGAGAGAGGGATTGTAGAAGAAAGCTGACCTGAATTGAAAATAGAAACGAATATCATTAAACAATGTTATAGACCAAACAAAGTGTGCTTTGAAGATTAAGAGAAAAAATATTTTAAAGAGGAAAACAAGGTTTCTGGTTTGTTTGATATTGTTTTAATATAAACCCTAAACTTGAGGTTATAGTTGTGGTACATGTATAAAACTGTTCTACTAACTCATTAGGACCACAGTATATTCTTAAGAAATACAATTTTATCTTAAAATTGTTATACAATATATTACAATCATATAATGTAAGGAATGAAGTGTTTATACCTTCTTGCCAATTTTTGCCATCTCAAGTGCCACTCTGTTTCTGGAAAGAGATTCCTAATAGCTCCCATTATTTCATGCAAATGTTCTACAACCATCACCACTGTAGTTGAAGTTAAGGGATCTTTAACCTGTTCTGAAGACTGGACTGACTGGTTTTGTGGATTATGAGTGAAAACAGAATTTGCAGCTGATTTCATGTTTTGAAGTCCTGAGAGAGAGAGAGAGAGAGAGAGAGAGAGAGAGAGAGAGAGAGAGAGAGAGAGAGAGAGAGAGAGAGAGAGAGAGAGAGAGAGAGAGAGAGAGAGGAGAGAGAGAGAGATATTTCTAACATCACTAAAGATTAACACTTACCAAATTGCATGTAAAAACGAGGTTGAGAAAATTCCACTAAATTTAATGTAATCACTTTCTTCACTTCATCTAAAGTCAAAAACACATCAAAATAGCCACACACTCTTATAACTCATTTACCATTCTCAATGACTTGTGGTACAGACAGCAAAGAGTGAATGACATTAACTAATACACCATGAACAGCTGCTTTAGAACTAGCTGGTCCATGACCCATTAACATAACACAGAGATAAAACAGATCAGGAAGATGTGCTATTACTAAAAAGATAGAGAACTTTATTAACTAGAGAGATACAATAGAACTTTATTAACTAGAGAGATACAATAGAACTTTATTAACTACAGAGATACAATAGAACTTTATTAACTAAGAGATACAATAGAACTTTATTAACTACAGAGATACAATAGAACTTTATTAACTAGAGAGATACAATAGAACTTTATTAACTACAGAGATACAATAGAACTTTATTAACTACAGAGATACAATAGAACTTTATTAACTAGAGAGATACAATAGAACTTTATTAACTACAGAGATACAATAGAACTTTATTAACTAGAGAGATACAATAGAACTTTATTAACTAGAGAGATACAATAGAACTTTATTAACTAGAGAGATACAATAGAACTTTATTAACTAGAGAGATACAATAGAACTTTATTAACTAGAGAGATACAATAGAACTTTATTAACTAGAGAGATACAATAGAACTTTATTAACTAGAGAGATACAATAGAACTTTATTAACTACAGAGATACAATAGAACTTTATTAACTACAGAGATACAATAGAACTTTATTAACTACAGAGATACAATAGAACTTTATTAACTAGAGAGATACAATAGAACTTTATTAACTAGAGAGATACAATAGAACTTTATTAACTACAGAGATACAATAGAACTTTATTAACTAGAGAGATACAATAGAACTTTATTAACTAGAGAGATACAATAGAACTTTATTAACTAGAGAGATACAATAGAACTTTATTAATTACAGAGATACAATAGAACTTTATTAACTACAGAGATATAATAGAACTTTATTAACTAGAGAGATACAATAGAACTTTATTAACTACAGAGATACAATAGAACTTTATTAACTAGAGAGATACAATAGAACTTTATTAACTAGAGAGATACAATAGAATTTTATTAACTACAGAGATACAATAGAACTTTATTAACTAGAGAGATACAATAGAACTAATAGTAATATCACAACAATGTACACAAGGGTATTGCTCTAATATGATCTCCTGTCTAGCTCCCCCTCCCAGTTAGAGACAAGA
This sequence comes from Gigantopelta aegis, assembly GCF_016097555.1. Lineage (NCBI taxonomy): Eukaryota > Metazoa > Mollusca > Gastropoda > Neomphalida > Peltospiridae > Gigantopelta > Gigantopelta aegis. Next base: position 26,955 of record NW_024533130.1, read on the forward strand.
GCAACAACTTAGCAAAGTCTCTATAATAGATACTTTTGGGGAAATATTTAGAATATAAAGGTATTCTCATTAAGGTAATAAACAATACACTAAAGTATTAGATTAGAACAAATGTCCTTAATATAGAGGGTGTGTCCTTAATACAGAATATCCTTTAAAAAAATATTAACTTAAAAATTACCATTCAAATAATTATTAAATGAGAGGTTAAGGAGGAACTGTGACAGGACAGCAAGCTCCACCCACAGGAAGTGTTGCTCCAATGTATTAGATGGATGTTCTCCAGTATGAACTAAAGTTTTTAGCATTCTTTTGATGACATCACTAGCAACAATGTCATAATGATGTCGTGCTAAAGTGACAGCTGAATCTGATAATACTTTTGCCTTGGAACTGCCAGGACCATTAGCATTACAGGCCTGTAATCATAAAAGGGTGTGGTCAACATTGCATTAACCCTTTGTTATCTGATTTCTTACTCTGATGAAACTGTCGAGAACATTTTTCAATAGATCAGGCTCTAGGCTAATTCTTGCCCACACATGTTCTTGTATGAGGGGATACATCTAGAGAGAGAGAGAGAGAGAGAGAGAGAGAGAGAGAGAGAGAACTCCATTCAGTTATACTCATAGTCCACAATTATTAACTTAATTACAATTCAAAAATATATATTAAGTAAAGTAGAAATTATTTACAAGAAAGAACTACAAAATTTAACAATTTCTAAATTTTAAAGAAATTAATGCAATAATAGTAGGCTAATTAATATATTAATATAGTGACTAATATCTCTCATTACATTATATACAATAATTATAAAAACTTTAAAATGAATGTGATATTGGTATAATTACTATTAACTTACCTCTTCTTCAGATATTGTCAAAGAGACTAATAGATCTAATATTTTAACTAACTTCTCCTGTTCTGCTCGACTGGTTTCAGTTTGTACAACATAATTTGACATATTAGGTATCCATGGACTGATATAGGCTAAACACAGCTGCTTACATGCTGTAGAATAACGCTGAAAACCAGCAACTACTTCTGATAAAAACTAAATGAGAGATATACTCATTATTATTACATATTATACTGTCAGTGTAAATGTATGACATGTTGTGATATTAGACATACTTCTAATGTTAAATGAGGCTCTTTAACAGCCAGCTGTTTGCTTATGTTCAATACAAACTGAGTACTGTTTAATGGAATGCAAAGATCTTAGAGAGAGACAGAGAGAGAGAACAATAATACACACTCACATAGTTTTCTTACCATGAGAGTCATCAAGTTGGAAGTCAATTTGAAGTTTAAAAGTTTCTTTAACAGCACATAACAACTTATAAGCTGCCAATCTCAGACAAGGCTCAATACTACCCAAATTTAGAAAAGCTAAATTCAAAAAAGTACCAGGGACATCTTTGGGTTCCAGTTTTCTTTCCGATAGATACCGACTCTGATAAAATTACAACAACACAGTGAAGTTATATGGAAGTCATGTGACCATAAAATTTATCACATGTTTATCATGTGACTGTGATCTTACAGGTTGTTGGTTATGCCATCTTGATATTGTTGCATTAAGTTCTTTAACAATACTTTCTGCAGAAGTGGAAGATAATCGAACAATTTGTCCTTCATCAACCAAACGGATAGCTAAAGCATTTTTACCCTCTGTAAATACCTGTTATATAAAGATTAATTGTTAAACAATGAATTATTGAATAGATGAATGGACAGATGAATGGGATAGATGGATTAATAGATAGATGAATGGGATATTGAAATTTGAAGGTACATGTATCAGTTAATGAATGTAGTTATTATTAGTTAATTAAGCCACACCTCTCTAATATCAGATATATGATGGATTTCACGTAAGTTAGTAGACATATCTAAGATAGTATGACGATCGGCAGTAGTCAAAAACAAAGCCACAAGGTAAAATGGTCACAGTCGTAGGAACACGTAGAGTGTGTTGTTTTAAATATCAAATAATGACCCAAATATTCCTAATAAAAATATTAAATATAGTGTCTCCAGCAAAGTATAAGCCACACCCCTATCTCCACCCACCTTCCCATCTTGTTCAAATTGTGTTGTCGAGGATGGCAAATTTAGTTCACGAGAATCAATATATTCTTGAAATTTAACAGGATTGTCTACCATGATCACCCTCTTAGCACCCTTGAAAGAAAACAAAACAATAAAGTCCATACTAATAATGAAGTATATTGTATTCTAATAATACAATCTACTGTATTCTAATATTACTATTGTGTTCTAATAATACAATCTACTGTATTCTAATATTAATATTGTGTTCTAATAATACAATCTACTGTATTCTAATATTACTATTGTGTTCTAATAATACAATCTACTGTATTCTAATATTACTATTGTGTTCTAATAATACAATCTACTGTATTCTAATATTACTATTGTATTCTATTCTAATAATACAATCTACTGTATTCTAATATTACTATTTTTCTTACCTTGATATGAGAGAAGATACGTATTGATGAGGAGAGCTTGGTAGCATATGCTCTAAAGGCCACATTAGGATTATAATAGTATATTGCTTCAATTTGATTCATCATTATTTCAGGTATGTAGGCGGCAAATTTGATCAATAGTTCCAGCTGTAAATTAAAGGAATGGAATGTAGTGAAGAATGTTGTGAAGAATCTTACATCAGGTTCATTCTGTTGTGTTGCTTGTGTCAAGTCAATAATAAGTTCAAAAGAACGATCAGTACTACTTTTTAACATCATCATCATGTGATAAAGTAATTGATATGAGATATGAAGTTGATCTCCACGAAATTTTCTTACTATCAAGTAAAAGAGCGGATTGCCAGCTTTGGAGTAGCCACTCTGAGTATTGAGAGAGAGAGAGAGAGAGAGAGAGAGAGAGAGAGAATGTGTGTGTGTGATGATACAAAAGGACTATACCTGATAAAAAAATTCTTTAGCTTTTATTTGTCTCAGTGTCTTTTCATTACATTCATTACCCATACTGTCTAGAAACTCTTCTAACTGACTACTAACTAATGCAGTTCTGAGAGAGAGAGAGAGAGAGAGAGAGAGAGAGAGAGTGATTTTGGTATTACAATATCAATACCTAGTTGCCAAGGAGACAGTTCTTCTTTTTGGAGTATTAGGAGCTCCAAGTTGAGCCAAGAGTGTATTAAGAGTATGAAATAAAGGACGTACTGTAATACTAGATCTATTAATATAATAAAAACAATTGTATATAAGATTGTGTTCATCAATATTTATCTACCCATCTTACTTTGTTGATGCAGCATAAGAAGCTACTCTGTCTTGATTATTCCAAAGAAGAGAATGGAGTCTAAATTTATAAGCCTCTTTCAAAAAAGCAATATATTCAACAGCTTCTCCCTCCAAATATGGTCCCATACTGGCCATACAACAAGCAAGTCTATAGACAAAGAAACATATCAAGTCAAAGAAATATTATCAGACGTACATTCTTGATTTGTCAAAGTTGTCAGTCAAAAATTGATTGAATACTTCCATGTGAGCTTCTTTTTTAAAGAGAACGTGATTTGCTAAATTTTGAAGGACTTTTGAAATTAATGTGAGTGCCCGTCGAACTCCTGTGGGGATTTCCCCTTGTACAAGATTATAACTTTGAGGAGACACTGCAATAGATGGATAGATGAGTGAATGGATGCATAGAAGGATGGTTGGATAGAGTGATGAAACAATAGGTAAGTTACCAATAAACAAAAAAACAAACAAACAAACAAACAAACAAACAAACAGACAGACAGACAGACAGACAAACAAACAAACAAACAAACAAATAAACAAACAAACAAACAAACAGACAGACAGACAGACAGACAGACAGACAGACAAACAAACAAACAAAAACAAACAAACAAATAAACAAACAAACAAACAAACAAACAAACAGACAGACAGACAGACAGACAGACAAACAGTTGTCATACAACACTCACCGATAGCTGGATTTATGAACCTCAAAAAGATAGCACTATTTACAGTGTCCAGACCCCCATCACCAAAACGACCCACAACAACCTACAATTAATTTAACCCACCAATAAAGAGGATGTCCCTGGATTAAATATACCCAAATTACCTGATATAAAATATGACAGACGGTACGAAGTTGAAGAGGGAGACTTGGAAGAGAATTTAAAATGGTCCTGTAAAAAGACTTCACTACTTCTAGAAGGCGTGTCTGATTTGATTGAAGCTTCGATGGATCATGGAGTCTCATGGGATCAACCTCATAGTCATATTCCTGTGTCTTCATCAAGTTAAGAATAAGGGGACGTAGAACAGATTGTAAATAATATAGTCCGAATGTTTTGAAGGCAATTGAAAGGACTTTACATGCAATTGTGTTACCACGAAATAAGGTGTCTAGTTTCCCACTGTCTAATGCTTCTACCTGAAAATGAACATATAAACGATAAATGGATGGATGGATGAAATGGAAATACAAGATTGATAGACAGACAGACAAAACAGATTGATAGACAGATTGATAGACAGACAGACAGACAAAACAGATTGATAGACAGACAGACAGACAAAACAGATTGATAGACAGACAGACAGACAAAACAGATTGATAGACAGACAGACAGACAAAACAGATAGATAGACAGACAGACAGACAAAACAGATGACAGACAGACAGACAGACAAAAACAGATTGACAGACAGACAAAACAGATTGACAGACAGACAGACAGACAAAACAGATTGACAGACAGACAGACAGACAAAACAGATTGACAGACAGACAAAACAGATTGATAGACAGACAGACAGACAAAACAGATTGATAGACAGACAGACAGACAAAACAAATTGATAGACAGACAAATACATTACCTCTGTCATTAATATTTGTGTTAAAAATGATGGTAATTTGTTCTTGTAATCAAACAATACTACCAAAACTTCAGCCAGTTCATCCTACACACAATACAATAATAATTAATATAAAAAATATATTTCTGACCAAGTTATCAAATGGTACTGAATTGATAAGTGCAATCATTATTGGATGTTCTCCTTCAGCTGTATCCATGGTAACCAAATCCAGTAATTGGTTATACCTGTCGGCTAGAGCAGTATCAGCTAAACTGTTAAACTCAGCACCCTATATATGGAGTATTGAAAAGTATCAGTCCATTGATCCATTAGTCCACTCATCAATCCATTTATTCTTTTATCCATCATCCATTTTCACCTGTTTTAAAATGGATGTTAATACTTCAATAAAGCTGGTACGAGTCTTTAAGTCCTCATGGTAACCCAGACCTAAGCAATGAATATTGTTAAATATTAATGACCCCACCCACATCTACTTACTAATAGCGTGAGTGAGTCCACTATCAATATTAGCTGTTAACATATTAGACATTGCCAAAATGGTTGACTCTCGGAGAGAAGAGACTTGACGATTGACAGCTGCTTTTCTTAGCTGACCTAGTTTGGCTGTTCTACATTGTTCAAGGAATGGATCATGTTAAGAAAAGTATTGAAATATCTATTGAATGAGGAGAGAGAGAGAGAGAGAGAGAGAGAGTAATTAATTACCCTAATAACAACAATACTGCAAAGTTTCTATTAAATAAAGTGCAAGAGGATATATGCCCAAATATGGACATGTATAATTATTATTATGTATAATATATACATGTACACATGTGTTTACATGTCTATGATTTACTTGTACATCTTCTGTAGGATGTGAAAATCTAATCATTACAATCTTAGACACTCACTTTAAAAACAGCTTCCCTTTCTCCTCATAAATATCACTGCCAATATCTTTAGGTTGAAGTGGTAGTCCCTGACAATACCATACCAGCAGCCTTCATAGCACTTAAGTCCAGTTCACTACAAATATGATAATATAGTTTCCACGAATAAAGCACTTGCTAACCTTCTCAAGTTGTCTTCATGGGTAGTTTGGTCCCCAACATATAATTCTCCTGACACCCACTGTGTGAGGTTTTCTACAAGACTGTTCCTGAATTGAATCTCATTGTGAAATGAGAGGGAACGACTATGTTGTACAAACCTAAAGAGAATAAGAATTAAAATAAGAAATTATTACTATTTTGCCGTCTCCATCTATACATTCACATGGTCCATACTTTTATTTCTCCATCCATCCACTCATACATACTTACTGTCTGTAATAGTCCACAAAGTTTTATCTTTATAGTGAGTGACTTCTCTTCCTTACAATCCAAACTATGAACATATCTCACCAAAGCTAACAAAACTTGGTCTATTTTAACATGACCCACGTTTTCTAACCCACCCTCTTTGCTGTCCATTATACGTTGTACAATAGACACCACTTGATCTACAAAACACTGTATTACTGTCGGTGATGTCCAGGTGTTCTTCATCCATTATACGATCTAGTTCCTCTTGAAGACCTTGAAACAAATAGGGGTAGACAATGGGACTCAAATCTCCGCTAACAAACTCTTTAACTGTCTCTCGGATGTTGAGACCCACGGCTTCATTATCACAACTCAAGAGGACAATGATCTCAGAGATAAAGGCCTCCGTTTTGAGACGAGCTTTTCATAGTAAGTGGATCATCAGCAGATGCTAAACTCTCACCACTACTGCTAAATCTTACAGACTCTTGGTTAGCCAGTCGTGCCTGAGATACAGCTACACTTTTAGGACGACTCCCGTGATAACTGGAGCTTCTTTTGACCTTTGAAGTCTGTGATATAGGCGCTAAATAATCAGTACACTCTACATGTAAATTCCGAGGAAGGGTCCCAATAGGAGGATTGATATCACTTGATGATGTGGTATTTCCAGGTGAAGATGCTGAGGGCAACAAGAAGACGGAAATAGTTTGAGAGGACTTTGTAGAGGACACCAGCAAGAGAACACAGGAAAAACCGGTCATGTTAGTCCAGTTAAGAAGAGTAGCTTGCAAGTTGTCTTCATTGAGTTGTTCACTGAGACGTGCACCAGGACGTGCTATGAATGAATCATTCACCTTCTCATTAAAGTACGAGGGAAAGACTCCGCCCCTTTTAAGATATCAGGTGGAGGAGGATCGTGATTGGGATGATGATAAGCAACGAGAAGAGAGCGACTAACACGCCACGAAGAGTAAGTATCTTCCCAAGCCAGTGCACTACCAGGGGTGTGTACTAAGTCTTTTAAAATACCACGGATCCTCTTTTGTTGAGCGACTCGTCCAATTTGCAGTGCTTTACTCGTTTCCTCAAGTTGTTTTATAAGGACGGAGATTAGCGGCATAAGGGACACCAGCTGGTTCGTTTGGATTTGTAACTAACTCCGCTTCAGAGACAAGATACTTAAAACATGACATTGCAACTTGAACAGCTTCAATGTCTGTGTTGCGTAGAAACAGCAAACAAGACCGTCTCTAGCATAGTATACAACTGTTGTGATATCTTACAGTTGACACCTTGACTGGCATCAAGGAAATGCTTGCGTAAAAAGATCGTACGATAGTTTAGAATTTGATGAAGCCACATTAACAGTTGAATAGGATCACTTGTTTTACGACTAAACAACTTGAGTGTGATAGAATACGTTACTTGACCAGAAATGTCCCAAAATGCAGTCATTGTATTGTTAGGGTCCCATAACTCAATATTTTTAGGTTCATGAAGTTTAAGTAGAACTTCACTAGCATTAAGTGGTAGATGAGGAGGGGCATGATGCTGGACAAGACTCACTAGTCCTGTCATTAGCTGAAAGACACTCATGGAGTCGTAAGTCATCTTCACAATGAAATGCAAGTAATGGATCAAGACGATATAATTTGATGATCCATTGTATTAGTTGATAATGAACAATGAGCTCCACTAGTTGCTTGCGTTCATTGCTTCTTTTAGCATTGAGCATGCCAGCTGCAGAGGTGGGATTTTGAAGAAAGGTCTTGATATCATAGACAAGGTTTGGTGCTGATGTGTCACATTTTCTAACAATGGGTAGTACAGACTATAATAGGGAAAGAGAAGATAGATAGAGAGATTCAATCTGAGATCAGTGACTATTAATACCTGAAATATTTGTCTTAGCTCTGGAGCATATGAATACATTACTTCAGATACAGGCCACCATGGCATGGCTTGTTTCTATAGTAACAATATACACAGAAAATAAAATAAATGTACATGTATTATATAGATCAGTTATCTTGCCTCTCTTTAGAAGAGTGTGCAGAGCTCGTAGGAAAGCTAGTTTAAAAATGGGAGGTGAGTCGTGGTTCAGGCAAATCTTGAATGTGTGAGTGTTTCGGTAATTGAGACGAAACTGTGCCACCAGACAGCGAACCATCAGATCAATATCTGAGAAAGTTGGAATGCCAGCAGCTACACTTGAAGGTTGATGAAGGAAGGGAGATGATGGAGAGAACAAAAGTGTCTCTGTGAAAGAGAGAGAGAGTAGCACCATTTTGAGTCATATTACTTACCTGAAGGCTACCTTGCATTTGTGTAACAAAATACCTGAAGATTTGGCTGGAACGATCGCTGACATAAGTACAAGCAGTAAACATATCAGTAGCACATACTACAGCTGCTTCACAGAGCATTTTATTACCAAAACCTTTCATAACAGAGGCAAGAAAAATTTCTGGGGCTAAAATTAAATAAGATAGGAAAAGTACATATGGAAGGATATTATAAAGTCTTTAGTGTAGAGATTATATTACATCCTACAGTGGAAACTTCTCTATAGTGGATACTGTGAGACCTTGGAAACTGTCTTTAGTATTAAGGTGTCCTCAATATAGAGGTTCTAAGTATTAGTATGGGACAAGAACACATGTCCTCAATATAGAGGTTCTAAAGTATTAGTATGGGACTAGAACAAGTACACATGTATATATTCTGAATATAGAGGTGCTATGGTTTGCTATAAACAGGTTTAATTGTATCTCTCAACTCGACTAATGATAAAGTCATTATTATAATGTAACCAAAAGACATGCACACAGATATACTGGGTAAACACGACATGTTAGTTTTGTATGATGGGACAACACATAGTCAATCCACCCACTCCAATTAAGTGAAGTTCTAACCACGCCTACCTGAGCTTTGTGCTTGGGGCTTCCTTATCTCCTTCAGCAAATGCCATGTTCTCCATAACACGCTATATAGAGTATGATATTTCATATAATATGATAGGATATACAAACTCACTGGACAAAGTAGTAATAAAGTATTTTGCAGTGGCCATATTTGGCTCTTCTTCTAACACTATCAGCATATTCTTCACATTGAGCAAACAATTTCTCAGCTGATCCTGAGAGAGAGAGAGAGAGAAGAGAGAGAGAGAGAGAGAGAGGAGAGAGGAGAGAGAGAGAGAGAGAGGAGAGAGAGAGAGAGAGAGAGAGAGAGAGAGAGAGGAGAGAGAGAGCGAGAGAGAGAGAGAGAGAGATGAGAGAGAGAGAGAGAGAGAAAGAGAGAATGAGAGAAAGAGAGGATTCAAATAATCAATTATAATTAAAGAAAAAACACATAATTTATGGTGTCCAACATCTATTCATATAGCCTATAAACAATACATGTAAACAATACATGTGAGCATGTTTACAAGTATAACATGAAAACATGAACTCCACATGTTTTCATGTACATAGTACACAACAAACACATTGCTATAAACAACTCACACTTGTACATGATTGGTCAAAATTGGCTGGTGGACTTAAGCCACAAACAATACATATAGGTTTCATTTACAAATAAAGATACAGTAAACTGTTGACTGAGAACAAAATCAATGAAACAAGAAAATAAATGGAAGCTTTTATAAACAAATGTTATTTATTGTGTTATACTTGTATAAACAATAATGTTTGTGAACTAAGAGATTATTAATGGTAGTTGTTCATGTAACAAGGCACTGTAGTAAGTACTGATGTTTACTAGTATAGCTACCATTAGTAAGCTCTAGACTAGTGAACATCAATACTTACTACAGTGACCTAAGATAGCTACCATTAGTAAACTCTTGACTAGTGAACATCAATACTTACTTATAGTGACTAGGGTAGCAACCATTAGTAAGCTCTAGACTAGTGAACATCAATACTTACTACAGTGACCTAAGATAGCTACCATTAGTAAAACTCTTGACTAGTGAACATCAATACTTACTTATAGTGACCTAGGGTAGCAACCATTAGTAAGCTCTAGACTAGTGAACATCAATACTTACTACAGTGACCTAAGATAGCTACCATTAGTAAACTCTTGACTAGTGAACATCAATACTTACTTATAGTGACCTAGGATAGCAACCATTAGTAAGCTCTAGACTAGTGAACATCAATATTTTACTACAGTGACCTAAGACCTAGGATAGCAAACCATTAGTAAGCTCTATCCTAGGTCATTGTGGTTTTGTACTTACTTGCCAATGAAGGGTACTCGCTTTTCAAAACCTCATTAAATTGTGAAGGATACTCACGCCATGAAGTTCCAAACAGTCTAAACAAAGATATATAGTATAATCACCATAGCAACCATGATACAGTTCCATATACCTTATGAAGTATTTCAGGAATATTTCCAAACATTTGTTTGTGTTTCTTGAGGTCTTTAAAACTAGTCACAATGATGGAAGGAAATATTAAGTCCTCAGTTCTCATCTCAGTACTCAGTCTCAGTCTCAGTCCAACCTCACTCCTAGTCTTAATCTTACTCTTAGTCTCAGTCTAAACCCTAGTCTCAGTCTCAGTCCTAATCTGTCTCAGTCCCAACCTCACTCCTATTCTTCTTAGTCTCAGTCTAAAACCCTACTCTCAGTCTTAGTCCCAATCCTAGTTCCAGCCTCAATCACAGATCTCAATTCAATTTCAGTTTTGGTCTCAATTTCACACTCCAAATCTCAGCCTCAGTCCAAGTCTTGGTCTCAGTCCCAACCTAAGTCTTACATGTACACGTACCTTGCAATATCTGCTGTAGTCTAGCAGCATTGAGGTTGAGATGTGGGTATTAATTGTATTACACATTGTTTCAGAATGTAATTACTGCCACTATTGGAGGAGTCACCAACACCAAACGACAGCCTATTAACAGATGTTACTCTGAATAAAGAAAAGAAAAGAATTTGCTATCATAACAGCTGCTGAAATATAGCCAAATACCTGAGAATTATCTTATTAAAGATACCATGAAAGTGTAGACCACTCAGTTGATAAAAGAACATTGCAAGCTGATTGTGAAATCTTTTCTGTCTCTCCACCTGAAAGTAAACATAGCTGGAGGAAAAAGGAGGAGCGAGAGAGAGAGAGAGAGGAGAGGGAGAGAGGAGAGCGGGAAGAGGAGAGATGAGAGAGAGAGAGAGGAGAGAGAGGAGGGAGAGAGAGAGAGAGAGAGAGAGAGAGAGAGAGAGAGAGGATGAGAGAGAGAGAGAGAAGAAGAGAGAGAGAGAGAGAAGAGAGAGAGAGAGAGAAAAGAAACGATGAGGTCTACAAACTTTCATACACTTACTAGATTACATAACAATTGAGTATTATTATTACATTTATTATTATTATATTATAAGCCCTTTATATCTTATCAAAGTTTTGATTGGCTCAAAACACTAAACATCATTAATAATTATATAACATGAGAAATCCAACAGTTTCCAAAAACCAATGTAACCAGTAAAGCACATATTACCTGAGTGATTCTTTGAAAAAAACGCTGAAGCGATTGTAAATTTCATCATTCAATGATGTATCAGCTCTCTGTATAAAACATGATTATAAAATCTGTTTATATTATATATTAATATTAAACTTTTTTCAAGACAAGAAGCAATACAAATTCAATAAAAACGCAATAAGATTGTACACTTTCTCCTTCTGCTGATGTAGGTGAGTAATCCTGTAAGGAGAGAGAGAGGAATATGAGTTGTGTTCTCATAATACAAATATTAATATAAACAATACAATGAGAAGACTCCTTATATATATATCGTTTAATAGTAAATTAATTAGTTGATGTTTTTTTGCCTCAACTAATGAATAAATAAAATAATACAAAACTACCAGAGTATAAAATTGATCATAAAAGGGAACAATTACTTATAATTATTCATATAATTATATAGAACATCTGTTATACTAAAATCAGTGCCAAAAGCTCATTACAAGATATCATACAACTATTGCCGTATGCTAATAGTAAAGAGATTTACAATTAATAGATTATCAAATCATACGTGACCTTCAATAAATATATATATTTGAGAGAGAGAGAGAGAGAAAAGAGATAATAAGACAAAAATTATCCTTAGAGAGACAAAACAAAAGTTTCTACATAAACTACACACACAGTGGCCTGAGGGATGTGGCCAGGTAACATATGTGTTTTTTATAGCTTTTATCTAAAACTAGTACACCTGCATGATAGGGAAGGCTAGAAGCCTTTTTAAATCAAAATTAACAGGTGGAACTTGACTGGTGAGTCCCATCAATATTAAGTTCAATCTAATACTGTCACAGCACCTTGTTGAGGTTTTCTAATACACTGGAGAGTCCATTGATGACAGCTGCAAATTCATAATTACTTAGGTCTAGCACAGAGGCTACAGTTTCTTCTAGTAACTGGTCATTGCAAGATCCAAGGGATTAGGAAGATGGGGGGTAACTAGAGAGAGAGGGTGAAATAAAGAGAAGGAGAAAGAAAGAGAGAGAGAGAGTGAGAGAGGAGAGTGTGAGAGAGAGAAAGAGAGAGTAGTGAGTAAAAGTACACTTACTTCCATCAATTGACATATTAGACAACACCCACAGTTTATTTTACAACAATACACACACATGCACACACGCACACACACGCACACATATCATGAAGACATCAATAATTCTCTATAATATTAACTAATACTTTATGGAGGAGTCATAAGAACAACATACTATATATATAATATATACTATTTCCAAATTACAAAAAATAAACAAAACTAATGGACTTGAAATGAATATAAACTTAAGTAACCACTAAATGAGATTTTTTAAAAGAATACACAACATCTTATTAAACAACTATTATGATTATTAATACAGGTGACAAAAACTCAATTGAAGGAAACTTTAGATAAAAACTGTCTACCAACAGTGCATACTAGTACATTACAAGTCTGTGATCACAGGTTGTCTATCAGGAAACTGATATGTACTGAAAGTTTCATAAATAACCTCTATATAGTGACAATGGATGCAATTTTATGTGTAAATGAATCAATGCAAGTGTGCTTTTAAAGTACTGTAGTATTAATACAGTTATTAGCACAATCACATTATAAACAATGATGTACTAATGTGATAAAAGACTTTATGTATGTGAGAGCGAGAAAGAGAGAGAGAGAGAGAGACGAGAGAGAGAGAGAGATAGTAGAGAGAGAGGGGGGGGGGGGGAGGAGTTCACTAACCAGATTGGCCAGTCTCCTGATAACAGCATCAATTCCACTCAGATGAACTGGTCATTATCCTTTCCACCTTACTTTAATACACTAGCTCTATTTACAATATCTTTTAACAGCTACTAAACTCCCTTCCCTGATTTTAAGGATAGAGTAACAATAAAACATGTTAAAATTAATGTTTACTGTTCCCTCTGCATGTGATAGCACACAGTGGTATTGCTGATATATTATATATATATATAAATGCTTTGATACTAAACAACTATATAGTTCCCAAAAAGAGACATAATAGTGTGTATTTACAATGTTATTATATATATATTAATTAAGCATACCTCTTTGTTAAACTAGCTAAAATTTCAGGGTCATTTTGTTCTCTCTGCTTTGTAGGGGACAGCGTAATTTTTTCTTTTGGAATAATGAATAATGAGCCCTGGGACGTATCTACTCTTGGAAGCTACTACACTTATATTCCCATGTGTTGCTTAAGGTAACTCGCTTCACATAGAGAGCAGAAGAGAAGTCCCGGTAGCTATATAATTATTGAATAGTGTTTACACACCCACTATAGGGTGGAGCTATTATTATTAATAATTGGAGCTTAGTCAGTCAATTTCTTCAAAGTTGCATTTTTTTGTTAAGATATTATTAATAGCTTAATTAAAGGAAGTGAGCTAGTTAAAGTAAAACTAATTAAAATAACTACTTAATCAAAAACTTTATTATTCTTCATGCCATTGAGGAGCCATTGTAATAACTCTCATGACACTTATTTAATTAATTTAATTCATGAATTCAGTTTAAATCTCTTTGATGATAAAGATATCACAGGTTAAAATCATTTGTTAATATGGTGGTTCTGAAAAGAACCGGTTAGAAGGAAAAAAAAAAAGAAAAAGAAAGAGTTTAAGCTCTCTCTCCCCGGATACGGCGAGCCAGTTGGATATCCTTGGCATGATGGTACCCTCTTGGCATGAATGGCACACAAGTTGGTGTCCTCAAAAAGTCCAACAAGGTAAGCCTCACTGGCCTCTTGGAGGGCAGCTACAGCAGAGCTCTGGAATCGAGATCAGTTTTGAAGTCTGAGCAATCTCTCGTACCAACCTTTGGAAAGGTAATTTACGGATGAGAAGTTCAGTGGACTTCTGTAACGACGGATCTCACGGAGAGCAACAGTACCAGGCCTGTAACGATGGGGTTTCTTGACACCACCAGTAAGCAGGAGCACTCTTACGAGCAGCTTTGGTTGCTAGTTGTTTTCCGGGGAGCTTTTCCTCCTGTAGATTACGGGCTGTTTGTTTGGTACGGGCCATTGTTAGTTTTAAAATAGTTTGAGAGCTTATAAAGATGAAACGAAGACCTGGAGACAAGAGATTTGGATCTAAAGAATGAAGTGGTAGGGCCCTTTTTTATACCCTCGTGTCTACCCGCGCTAGATTTGAACGTTCACATCTGGTTGGTTTAATACGTAAACAACATTATAAGGCTCACATTGATACATAGCTACAGTTTAATGGGCATGAAATATATAATCAGCTAGTGATCCTCTAGATCAACTAAGAGAGCTTTATTTAGAAGCACAACAAGCTCCTCCTTGAACAAATTTACGTCTTGAAGGTTCGCTGCCCTTTTGGAGCATCATGCAGGCTGCTAAAATCAAGAATTAAAGCAGCCCGAACGAATTGTCTTTTTGAGTTGAACTATTGTTCCCATGTAGGGACAATGCATGAATGAAACGGCTAATGACAACTTTTCAAATGAAGCTGTCCATACGTATACTATATATATTTTCACAGCTCGATATATAGAAAACTACATATTAACTGCAAATGTTTAAGTAAAATCCATTACTAAGTACTTTAACATATGTAAAAAATTAACCAGGGTTTTTAAATAAAATCATAATCGATTATATCACTCATACTTGAAAACTTAGTTTCTGTGTGTTTCTCTACTTTAGGAAGATGGTGTTGGTTTTTTGCTACAACATTGCATTGAATAAATTCTATCTTTCAATTCTAGGTGGTTCACAATATTGTTACACACAACCTGAACCATCAGATGATAAGGTTATTTAAATTCAGATCAGCATGCTAATGTTTTACTAAAAGTAGAAAATGAAATGTTATCTTTTTGAAAACTAAAACTAAATTATCTTAAAATACACTTAACCATTTTTATTATTATATTTGTAGGAACCAACTAATATATGGTTTCTAACATTTCATATTGTGGACGCCATATCTGTCCATGCCATTCATGGATGGAGTGAAAACAAGTAGGTTCTTGAACTAATGCAACATGTTAGTTACTTTTACATATTACCCATATCTCTATAACATGCTCAGTAATGTTAGATGAATATTATTACAAAAATAGAGCGTTATAATTATGGTACCAGCTGTGAGATCATTACACAGTGTGGAAATGTAATCACTTATATTGTGGCAATGAATTTTATATAATGTTCTTTTTTCCATTTTCATAATGTATTTGATATACAAGTTCTGTTAACATTCTTATAATAATTCTATACAATTAAATGATGTTATTATGTAGTTGATTCAATTACATAACTCTATTAAAATATTTTAGTAACTTTTTAAACCAGAAAAGCATTTCTATACATATTATTACACAACTAACAAGCCACTAACACTCAAGTACATAACATTTACTTACTTCCTCAATACTAGTAACAATAGAGATAAGAGTAGGTACTATTACAGTAAACATTACACTGTCCTTTAATTATATTAGTATATTAAGGTGTTGACATGTTTAATATGTCCTCTAGTAATTACTAGTACTATAATATAATAATAAATATAATATTACTATACTAATATAATATAATGATATAATATAATAAAATAATACTATAATAAACCATATAATAATATAATATAATAATAATTATAATGACTTTTATTTTTGACTGTCACTCATGTTTTATTTCCTGATCACCATAGAAACAAGGAGGACGCTGTATCTTATTGTATGGTCAAGCCATTTTATTGGCTTCTGGACCTCAACAGGATAAAGTAGACATTGTAGTAATGGCAATATTATTTATTTTATTACAATGCTAATACTATAACATGTAGTTTGTTGTACATGAATCTTCATGACTAGTACTCCTCATTGTTGAAACTTGATGTCTTGTGTCAATCTGTCTTTCTATATCTAGCTGTTTAGACTGGCTACGATGTATAGGTAGCCTACCCTGTCCAGGACAATTCTAAATATTCTAAATTACGAAATTTTTCTAAGTAAATCTCATATTGTCACTGTAATTCTGATTCCAATCTCTCGTACTCATCCATATAAGCAGGTCTTACATTTGCAAGACTTTGTAATCGTTTTTTTTTTCTTTCCAGTTCTTGTCTCTTTTTTTTTCAATTTTTACTTCTAAGCTAGCCTCATCAGAAGCTGCATTGTCCATTCTCTGATTCATACGTTGTATTTCTGCATTTACAGCTGCTATACTGTTCTCAATACCTCTTTCAATCTCGTCTATGTCGACAGATCGTGATATAGCACTGAGTCTGTCATACCTCTGAATTAACCAAGTAAGAATTTCAGCTACAAGAGAGAAATTAGGCTATCTAAAGTTCTCCATTGATATCAGCCTTGGATAGCCTAAAGTGTGCATCATCTCTGTGAAGTTTCTAATTTCTCTGTAAGACATTTCTGAAGAATCGTTGAGAGCCCATAAAGATGAAAACGAAGATCTGGAGACGAGAGATTTGCTGATTTGGATCTAAAGAATGATGTGGTAGGGCCCTATTTTTATACCCTCTTGTCTACCCGTGCTAATTTTGAACGTTCACACCTGGTTGGTGTGAACATTATAAGGATCACATGATACATAGCTAACAGTTTTAATGGGCATGAATAAATAATCAGCTAGTGATCCTCTAGATTAACTAAGAGTAGAAGCACAACAAGCTCCTCCTTTGAACAAATTTACATCTTGCAAGGGTTGCTGCCCTTTTGGAGCATCATGCAGGCTGCTAAAAATCAAGAATTAAGCAGCCCGAACGAATTGTCTTTTGAGTTGAAACTATTGTGCCCATGTAGGGACAATGCATGAATGAAACAGCTAATGGCAACTTTTTCAAATGAAGCTGTCCATACGTACCATACGTATACTATATATTTCACAGCTAGATATATAGAAAACTACATATTAACTGCAAATGTTTAAGTAAATTCCATTACTAAGTACTTTAACAATATGTAAAAAATTAACCAGGGTTTTTAAATAAAATCATAATCGATTATATCACTCATACTTTGTTCCTGTATGTTTCTCTATTTTAGGAAGATGTGTTGGTTTTTGCTACAATAGTGCAATTGCATTGAAATAATTCTATCTTTCAGTTGTAGGTGGTTCACAATATTGTTACACACAACCTGAACCATCAGATGATAAGGTTATTTAAAACATTTAAATTCAATCAGCATGCTAATGTTTTACTAAAAGTAGAAAGCGAAATGTTATCTTTTTTAAAACTAAACTAAATTATCTTAAAATACACTTAACCATTTTTATTATTATATTTGTAAGAACCAACTAATATATGGTTTCTAACATTTCATATTGTGGACGCCCATATCTGTCCATGCCATTCATGGATGGAGTGAAATACAAGTAGGTTCTTGAACTAATGCAAATGTTAACTTACTTTTACATATTACCCATATCTCTATAACATGCTCAGTAATGTTAGATGAATATTATTACAAATAGAGCGTTATAATTATGGTACCAGCTGTGAGATCATTACACAGTGCGGAAATGTAATGTTCTTCTATTTTTCACAATGTATTTGATATACAAGTTCTGTTAACATTCTTATAATAATTTCTATATAATTAATTAATGTTAATTACGTAGTTGATTCAATTACATAACTCTATTAAAATATTTTAGTAACTTTTAAACCAGAAAAGCATTCTATATATATTATTACACAACTAACAAGCCACTAACACTCAAGTATATAACATTTACTTTACTTATTCCATCAATACTAGTAACAATGGAGATAAGAGTAGGTTCTTTACATTAAACATCTCACTGTCTTTAATTGTATTAGTATATTAAGGTGTCGACATGTTGTCATATTAATATGTCCTCTAGTAATTACTAGTACTACTATACTAATATTATATAATAATTATAAAAATAATAATACTATAATAATACAATATAATAATATAATATAATAATATAATAAAATAATATACTATAATAATAACAATATAATAATATAATATAATAATATAATAAAATAATAATACTATAATAATACAATATAATAATATAATAAAATAATACTAAATAATAATATAATATAATAATAATTATAATGATTTTACTGTCACTCATGTTTTATTTCCTGATCACCATAGAAACAAGGAGGACGTCGTATCTTATTATACGGTCAAGCCATTTTATTGGCTTCTGGACCTCAACAGGATAAAGTAAGACATTGGACTGTGTAAATTGATTTCGTGCTCAATCTACATTGTATTAATTTATATCAAATATAAATTTAACAAAATACTTGGATTGATTGTTTAAACTGTAAAGATCTGAAATTTATGGAAATATATTTATATACAGATGTAGTATATTTAATTCATTTATTTTAATAGTTATATTATTATTATACTTGAATTGTTAAACTGTAAAGACCTGAAAGTTTTGTGGAAATACATATATACAGATGTAGTATATTTAATTGATTTTATTTGACATGAATGTAATTGACCAAACATCATGTTCCTATAAATTATATTTTAGCATTATAGCCTTATGGTTTTTGGATGATACAAGAAGTATTTTCACAAACTAAGCCAGACACTGGCAGACAGTTCAGTAATATAAAGAAGCTGTTTAGCGTTTAGCAATGTTTACTCAGTTAATGATGGAATACAACTTTTTTACTACACACAAGGTGGAAGATATAGATATTAGAAAGAGAAAGGATGGTAAAAGAATTAATTGATTGTACCCAACTAAGACCACATGTAACAAACTATGTCTTTAATAGCATAATTGACATAGTAGAAATAGATATGTGGGAGTTGACATTGTCCTTTCCTCCATTTCTTTCCTTTCATTGTTCTCACTCTGGACAGCTTCACTTTGCCCATTTTATATAATTTTACACTACATGTGGGTACTAACTTATTTAGAATTACGGACGTAAACATTCTTAATTTTGCATTAAAATGTAATGTGGAAAAATAATATACCTCCATACATTGTAAAATATTGGAACAAGTGAAGTTTCATTTCTAGTAAAGTTTCTCCTTGCTGTTCTTGTCTGTCCGTCTCAACCTTTTGTGATCTTGCTTGCTCTTCTGTGTCAATATTTGATAGTTGACATGGTAGGAATAGATGGTAAAATAAAATAACTCTAAAAGTCTCCATCAGAGTCAATCTCTTCATTAGTCCTCTCTCCACAAACTCTCCTTCCTCCTCTTCTTGTAGATCACCCAACATTTCTTCACCATTTTCTACTCCCAGAACTAAGAGAAGCACTGCCTTCATCACTGGCAATTCCTTCTCCAGTCATATTTCCAACAAACCGAGTCTTTGCTTGCTCTTCTGTGTCATTTTGTATAACAGCATCGTTTAGAGTTTTATCATTTTCTTGTTGAACTTGAAGTTTCATTTCTACTAAAGTATGTTCTTGCTGTTCTTGTCTGTCTTGCTCAACCTGTTTGTGATCTTCAAGTTGTAATTCTAAATACACTAAATTACGAAATTTATCCACAAAAAACCTCATATTGTCTCTGCAATTTTGATTCTAATCTTTCATACTCGTACATATAAGCAGGTCTTACATTTGCAAGACTTTGTAATCGTTTTTTTTTCTTTCCAGTTCTTGGTCTCTTTTTTCAATTTTTACTTCTAAGCTAGCCTCGTCAGAAGCTGCATTGTCCATTCTCTGATTCAACGTTGTATTTCTGCATTTACCGCTGCTATACTGTTCTCAATACCTCTTTCAATCTCGTCTATGTCGACAGATCGTGATATAGCACTGAGTCTTGCCTCTCTCAAGCCACTTCTTGGATTAAAAGTTTGTATAAATTAGCCCGTTTGTGGTGACTAGTTGGCAAACACGCCTTTAGATCTGTGCTTTTACTTATCAGTTGATTATGGACTGAAGTAGACTCTGATTCATCTTCCTGTTTTTATCTTCATTTGAACGCATAGCTGAGTACAGAACTGAGGTGATCTTCAGAAGTTCTTTGACAGCATAGCCATCTGCACCATAGAGTTTCTTTGTGTTCAATTTTATATGTGCTTTTTGTTGCCATTAATTGGGCAGCTGACTTGATAAAGATGACTCGATCCTGTTCTGTCTCTATATTTGTTACTATATCTGCTGATGGGTCATACCTCTGAATTAACCAAGTAAGAATTTCAGCTACAAGAGAGAAATTAGGCTGTCTAAAGTTCTCCATTGATATCAGCCTTGGGTAGCCTAAAGTGTTCATCATCTCTGTGAAGTTTCTAACTTCTCTGTAAGACATTTCTGAAGAATCGTTGAGAGCTTATAAAGATGAAAACGAAGACCTGGATACGAGAGATTTGGATCTAAACTTTCTTAGTTTCTAAAGTAAAGAATGAAGTGGTAGGGCCCTATTTTTATACCCTCTTGTCTACCCGCGCTAATTTTGAACGTTCACACCTGGTTGGTGTGAACATTATAAGGATCACATGATACATAGCTAACAGTTTAATGGATATGAATATTATAATCAGCTAGTGATCCTCTAGATCAACTAAAGAAGCTTTATTTAGAAGCATAACAAGCTCCTCCTTGAACAAATTTACATCTTGCAAGGTTCGCTACCCTTTAGGAGCATCATGCAGACTGCTAAAATCAAGAATTAAGCAGTCCGAACGAATCGTCTTTTGTTAGAACTGTGAGTTGAAGTATTGTGCCCATGTAGGGACAATGCATGAATGAAACGGCGAATGGTACTTTTCAACTGATTGAAATGAAGCTGTCTATATGTTGTTTACTATTTCACAGCTAGATATATAACAACTACATTAATTGCAAATGTTTAGTACAAATTCCATTACTAAGTACTTTAACAATTTGTAAAAAATTAATCAGGGGCTTTTTAAATAAAAATCATAGTCGATTATATCACTCATACTTTGAACTTAGTTCCTGTGTGTTTCTCTATTTTAGGAAGATGGTGTTGGTTTTGCTACAACAGTGCATATTGCATTGAATAAATTCTATCTTCAATTCAAATTCTAGGTGGTTCACAATATTGTTACACACAACCTGAACCATCAGAGATAAGGTTATTTAAATTCAGATCAGCATGCTAATGTTTTACTAAAAGTAGAAATGAAATGTTATCGTTTTGAAAACTAAACTAAATTATCTTACAAATACACTTAACCATTTTATTATTATAATTTGTAGGAACCAACTAACATATTTCTAACATTTCATATTGTGGACGCCATATCTGTCCATGCCATTATGGATGGATTGTGAAAACAAGTAGGTTCTGTGACAACATGTTAAACTTACTTTTACATATTACCCATATCTCTATAACATGTCAGTAATGTTAGATGAATATTATTGCACAAAATAGAGCATTATAATTATGGTACCAGCTGTGAGATCATTACACAGTGCGGAAATGTAATCACTATATTGTGGCAATGAATTTCATATAATGTTCTTCCATTTTCACAATGTATTTGATATACATGTTCTGTTAACATTCTTATAATAATTCTATACAATAAATGATGTTATTATGTAGTTGATTCAATTTACATAACTCTATTAAAATATTTTAGTAACTTTTAAACCAGAAAAGCATTCTATATATATTATTACACAACTAACAAGCCACTAACACTGCAAGTACATAAAACATTTACTTACTTCCATCCAATACTAGTAACAATGGGAGATAAGAGTAGGTTCTTTTACAGTAAACATTACACTGTCCTTTTAATTATATTAGTATATTAAGGTGTCAACATGTTGTCATGTTTAATATGTCCTCTATGTTTTTGTTATATTTGTTATTAGAATACAATAGTAATTACAAGTTACTATAATATAATAAATAATACTATAATAATATAATATAATAAAAAATAATAATATCATAATATAATAATATAATAAAATATAATAGACTATAATAATATATATATAATAATACTATAATAATAATATAATAATATAATATAATAATTATATAATACTATAATAATATAATATAATAATACATATAATTAATATAATATAATAATAATTATAATGACTTTTATTTTGACTGTCACTCATGGTTTATTTCCTGATCACCATAGAACAAGGAGGACGTCGTATCTTATTATATGGTCAAGCCATCTTGTGTGGCTTCTGGACCTCAACAGGATAAAGTAAGACATTGGACTGTATAATTGATTTCAATGCTCGCATCTACAATTGTATTAATTTATATCAAATATAGAGTATTTGCTCTTTAACAAAATACTTGAATGTTTAAACTGTAAAGATCTGAAATTTATGGAAATATATATATACAGATGTAGTATATTTACTTGATTTTTTTTAATAGTTATATTATTCTTGCTAACACCTTTTCCAATACCTATTTGTGTAAATATGTCAGATAGCAATCCCTACATTTTACACCCTTGTCAGTGATGTCTTTGTAATAGCATTTCTGTAGTATTTACGATGTTCTCTCTTACAATCTGAAAATGGTAAGAAAAAGAAACAAAGAATGCTCTCATGAACTATCACATTGGTTTTCACTTCTCTGAGGGATCCAAGTAAAGAGATTAGATACTAATTATAATTATTCTATATTTGGTCATTATAATAGGAGGTGCTGATGCTAATTGTTGGTTACTATACATCCAGCTACCAAACAGCGTTTCAGATGGAGAAAAGGTAAATTTTAACTAATAAAACTATCATTGATTAATTATTAAGTAAAACAGTTCCAATTGTATTTATAGTATAAACAATTATTACTAGCTTTAAATTAAATTGTGTTGTTATAGCAACCGAATAAGAAGAAAAGACCAATATGTATACTGATTTTGAGGAGTTATTTGAGAGTTTATGTATATTGTTATTTATATATCTTAAGGTCCAGGCTGTGAGAAGTATTCCTTATCATGTAGGAACTATCAAGAACTAAACGATATTTGGTAAGTAGTACAATATGTGACCTGATTTGCAAAAGGGCCACCATTCTGTCGAAACAATTTGTGACCCTATTTGTTAACAAAGCACTGTTAAAACATTTTCAATATCTCATTTTTTATACATATATTGGGGTATAACTATTCTATATATATGCAAAACTGTTGTTTGGTATGTTTTAATAGTGGTGTCTTAAACAAATCAGGTCACATATATTTTGACCAGAAGTGGTCCCTTTTTGCAAATCAAGTCACATAGTCCTCCACTTTTATTAATACCATAATAACCATTATCATGACACTCATTCATTAATTCTCATTAATTGAGTGTGGACTTATATTTAAATGTACTTATTATTACATATCTAGTCACTCTCACAAGTACCTACCTCTCATGGAAGTGTTAGTTCCGTATGATCTTGATATTGATGTGAGGGAACATGTTAATACCTTATATTAAGGTTTACAAACTTCTACTCCTCAGGATGACATATACTGAAATACCTGTTGCCACCTTTACACCATGTTCCATGGACCATTGAACTTATAGTATCTGGTGGTGATAAAGAATTATTTTGCAGGTATGTGTGTGTGTGTAAAAAAAGGAAGAAATGGACCTTTAAAGAAAGTATTTAACACAACCCCTTCTCTCTCATAGGTTTCTTAATGGTGGTGATCTTATTCAAATGAAACTGTTTTACACTGCAAAGAGGAACATTTCTTTCTCTGTTGCTCTCTCTTCAGCAAGAGACATACTATCAACAAACCCCGTTAACAAGAATGAGTATCACAGCTGGTAATTGGAATGGCTCTTAACTTTCTATTTTTTTGTTTTTTTAAAAAGACTAATCAGTGTTTTGAAGATAAATCAGTTCAAAAAGAATTAAGATCTGTTGGATGATCATGTTGTCTGGAGTCCAAATTTGTATAGCGTTTATTGAATGGGGTCATCTTTTCGTCTTTATCATGTGGACAAGTGGGATGTACCTTGGGGTGGAGTCTAATGAGTCATTTTAATTGATGGCACCCAAGCTGACCAAGCAACGAACATTCATTCTCTTTTGTCAGAAATCTGTGGATTATACATGTAGAACTCTCTCTCAAACACACACACACACACACACACCACACATGTACAACAGCAGATTCAATTAATTTCTCTCTTGTTTTTTTCTAGAATGTACAGTCTCATTCCAGTGCTTGACAGAATAGGAATGGTTAATCCAACAATCAAGTTTGGAGATTCTGAGTTTATTTATACCATATATCATCAAAAGATGGATTGGTATGGAAATTATGGACCTTCTCTTCGTCGATTGAGAACTGGATTATCTGGTCCACCCAGAGCTATACCTTATAACCAAGTACCTCAGAATTCAGCCTTGTCTTTGAGTGAGGAATGCATATTGGTCTTAGCGCATATGTGTGCCATCAAATAGAACATACTATGAAGTGTTGGCAGATGTGATGGGGTAATGGATACAACTCAATGTTTGAATGGATGGATGGATAAATAAATAGTATATATAACAATGGACATTGTGTACATGATAATCGCTATAAAAGCAACAATAATTGTGTTACTCATATTAGGTGAGTGAGGATGACTTGAAGTTTTGTAAGGAATCGATTCAAGAGAAAGCATTAACAAGATTTAAAATGATGGTTTGATTTATCCATCTACAGCCACCAGACAGTAAAATTGTCACAGGTAAATTGTGTACCATATGAGTATTTCTATTACAATCATATTTCTCTCTCTCCTCCTATCAGATACAAAAACCTCAAGACTTTATTGATGAAACTTAAAAACCGACAGACACCGTTTGCATTATCATGGTACAATCAAGATGACCTTTGCACTCTTAAAAGTGCTGTCAGTCATTATGCAGTACATCCCACCAAACCAGGTCTTCTACTACAACAAACTTTTATGCAAAATGCTTGGTAAATAAACCTGTTAAGGCTGTTTACAATTCAAGTTTTATCTTTTATTAGCTGCTATGGTACGAGGAAATCTTCCGGCTTGTCAGAAATTTGTGAATGAACAATACTCCAATGATCTAGTTTTGTTAGTCATACAAGTCATTATACCATGGTCAGTAACTATATAAAGTTAATAATATATCTATTTATCTATCTGCCTGAAAATTAATGGTATCTAGAAAATATTTCATATATAACTTAGAATCCAATGTCTATCAAAAATGTCTAGCATATTGTATTAGTAATTATGTTAGGTAACCTGTCTATAGTTTTAGTTATTCTTAAGCAGCTGCTGAAATATAGAGTTCTTTGCTGACATTAACTTTTTCTCTCTTGTGCTATAGCTATGCTAGAGTAATGCATAGTCTGTTTCGAAGAGAGTCCAGAAGTTTTGTGTTCACTTACTCAAGCACATTACCTCTCCTCTTTAGTTTACTTTGCAAAATGTCGTGATGAAAAGGTTTAGTTCTTCTGCTAGATTGTAGATTTATTTGTTATGTATTTAAAAGGTTATAAATTACTTGGATCTCTGTGTGTCTGTCAGGGTGTGGCTATGAAGACAACAACATCAGATTTGCAGGCATTTGATGCAAGTGTCATAGGACCTGTTTGTTTACATACATCACTTCACCTAAAGTTTATATAGTTAGTAATAAAAGATGATATGGTTGTCAATACACTCCCCTCTCACCTCTGCCTCCCCCTTTCTTACAAGTCTTCTTTTCTCCCTCCATCCTTTTTCCCCTTTCTCCCCTCTCTCTTTCCCCTACGCCATTCCTCCCCCCCCCCCTTTTCCCCCCCCCCCTCCCCCGTAGCCGTACTCTCCCCTCATTACTCTCTCTCTCGTTCTCATTGCTCTCACTTCCCTCACTCTTTCTCTCTCTCCTCTCTCTCTTTTCTTTCTTTTTTTCCCTCTTTCTCTATAGTTTTTATGCATAATATCTTCTTTAAACACTGCACAAGATTTCACAAAATGGTACTTTGACTTCACTACACTCCAACAAGTTCATCCAAAAGACCACCCACCTCATCTACGTATTGGGTGCTGCTAACTACATTGGCATTTCACACCCTATCCAGTGTTGATGTATAAAAAACTATCTATTATAATTTCAAATGAATCTAATCTCTTTCAATTATATAAAATAAAATTGAAGAGCAAAAAGGGTTAATAAATAGATGAATAAATATATAATATGTTATTATAATAGTTTTAATTATTAGGTAATAAGGGATAGAAATAACAGCTGGATCAATAGGAGATGACATTGTATCTATTGGATTTGATGGACATTCTGGTATGGTTGAATGTGAGCCCCTCATACTCCCTGTTCATACAAAAAGATCTCCACCTTTGAAGCGAATAGGAAGACAAGTAATGAGAGAGAAAGGAAAAGATACACTTAAACTCTATAATTCACACAGAAATCGAGATATGCTAAATACTAATTACTTTACCACTGAAATTGTCCTGGGATGCTGTATGGACTTACTCTCCCGGTCACAATGGGTTCAACATTAAATGAGGAACCTATACCAATAGAGGCCTACTTTGTAATGTGATGATGTCGTTGTTGTACCAGCTGTCAGTTTTTCCTGGAGGAATAGAGAAGTATGACAATTTATTATGTTATAATTTTATTTAATTTTCCTCTTCAGTGCCGGCTTCTATGTTTTGGAGAGAACCTTGGAGAGTTAAGTATAATCCTCCTGAAGGCTATGCTCCTCTCTGTCATTTTTAAAACAGACCAAAGTGAGAAAATGAATGAATCAGTACATTTTACAACAAGACTGTTTTTTTTAGGAAGTTTGTCTGCGTCCTTTTCTCGGTGTTGGGAAACCATGATAAGAGATTTTGGTATGGACCCCCCACGGATAATTGTTGATAATGTGAACTTTCAATCCTTCTACTATCGTGTAATCACATGTACGACACCATATTTCCATGCACTTGAAGTACATGTGTTATCATCTCCTGCCATATTGAAATATCAACCATTGATTACCTCAATTCTCTTTTGATAAACCAATCTTTAATTGAGCTATGTACAGTCCTATGTAACTATGTAGCTTATTATAAACCCAGCTGGGATAGTAGCTAACAAAAGTCACTTATCTGTCATGATACATGTATAGATACTTCTATATGATAACGCTTACCCATATAAAGTATACATGGAATATTTTTAAATATATAGTGTAAGGATTTTCTGGAAGGATGACAAAGTTAATCGATAAATTAGCAATTACTTTTCATATCGATGGGCTATATTAGTCAAATTGATGATGGATACCTCGTGTGGGACTGTTACCAGACCAGCTAATAAAATCCTTCTAACTTAATAGTCCTTCTTTGAACTTTCTAAACACGAAAACAAACTAGATTAAGGACAAAACAGGACATGTCATTTGGTAGCCACTCTAATTGGCCTCGGCTGGCGTCTAGCAGAAGACACTCTGGATACATATTCACAGCGGGAAAGTGACGAAGTAATATGATAACTTATAAAACTTTAATTTATTATAAATTATGTAGGAACTACCAGAGAAGCCTTATAGACAATCCAATGGAACTTTAAGCCTTATTCTCCTGAAGTTATCTAAGAATTTCCAACC
>NW_024533131.1:0-46568 GCF_016097555.1 Gigantopelta aegis
AAACTTAATACTATTCTTTATAAAGACAATCTTTCATCACTATATTACCACAATCAGCAAATAACCACCCATTTAATAATTGCCAATGAAATACATGATTTAAAATAATGAGGATGTGTCTATACACAGTCCATTAAAATAAAATCTGGACTGAAACAAGCTATTAGGAATCTATTCTATACATAATGAATCAAATGAGGTTTAAGAAGAAAGTATATTATTACTAAAAATGAAATATTTAAAGGAAATGGAATGTTGGTAGTTATTATGATTTTGTTGAAATATAATCTTAGAGGTTTCTTCAAACTTTCCATGGTATGATAAATATATTCATATAATTGTATAATCTTGGCAATAAATTGTGTAAGTTCATCTGCTGCTCTTTAGAAGCTTAATTCACAGAAAACATAAAAGTAAAATAATACAAAATGGACCTGTGCTTATATCTATACATAAAAAACAAAACAATCAGAAAAAATGCAATTTCAAAATGACAAAATGTGTCAAGCCTTAGTTTCATTGAAATAGTTGGTGTAAGACATATTGTATAAACCTTGTATTTAAAAAAATGTAATATTATATTTCCTAGATACCAAATTTATATGATTCTAACACAATATAGCTGTAATTTATAGCTAAAAAATGAACAGCACAGTTATACAAAATAGTGATGATACCAGTCTTCATATTTAACAAGCAATAACAGATAGGCACAAATGGTATTCTGACTGATCTATAATAACATTTTTAATATCATACTTAGCATATTATCTATGATCCTTCATGAATTGATGAAATCAAAAAATAATCTTTCATACCTTCTCGACAGCAGTAATGTCAGCACCATTAGTAATTAATATTTTTATGATCTCTGGACAGTTATTGGAGGCAGCAAAATGTAATGCAGTCTGGCCATCCCTGTAGTAATAAAACAAAGAAGCATTACATACAGAATACATACAATACAGATACTCAAATGTACTAGTAACACATAATACGTTCATAATTTTAATGATTCTTGTAAATATCCACTATGTCATATGCATTTTGGTATATGAATGAAACAAAATATAATATTGTATAAAATATTAAATGAAAACATATCCTCATCTATGCTCTTTTCCTTACTGTGTATGAAAATTTCACTAAATTTGTTATTCAAATATATATATAAATTGGTTCGATTTTTCTAGTTAATTATATGCTAGCCTACTATAGTGTGTGATAGTTCATTGTTTTCATCAAAATCGAGAGAAAACTGATGAATATTATATTAAGAAATATTCTAGAACTAAACTCAGCTTTAGTTGTAATGGATCTTATAGTAAAGCTTCTTAACTAGTGAGAACATGTTGATGATTGTTTTGAGTTTACATAGTTAACTTAATTGTGTTTGGAAAGGAATGCAATTAATACTCATATGTAATAGAAAGACTAATAGATCATATTTTTTCAAATGATATCATAAACTTTAATACTATTCTTTATAGAGACAATCTTCAGTCATCATATTACCTCGATCAGCAAATAACCACCACCATTTTATAATTGCCAATGAAATACATGATTAAAATAATGAGGATGTGTCTATCACATTATTAAAATAAAATACTGACTGAAACAAGCTATTAGGGAATCTATTCTATACATAATGAATCAAATGAGGTTAAGAAGAAAGTATATTATTACTAACAATGAAATATTTAAAGGAAATGGAATGTTTGTAGTTATTTGATTTTGTTGAAATATAATCTTAGAGGTTTCTTCAAACTTTCCATGGTTATAAATATATTCATATAATTGGTAATAATCTTGGCAGTAAATTGTGTAAGTTTCATTTGCTGCTCTTAGAAGCTTAATTCACAGAAAAAATAAAAGTAAAATAATACAAAATGGACCTGTGCTTATATCCAAACATAAACAAAACAATCAGAAAAAATGCAATTTCAAAATGACAAAATGTGTCAAGCCATTACTTTCATTGAAAAAGTTGGTATAGTAAGACAATTTGTATAAACCTTGTATTAAAAAAAATGTAATATTGTATTTCCTAGATACCAAACTTAATATGATTCTAACACAATATGGCTGTAATTTATAGCTAAAAAATGAACCTTATAAGTCTAGTACTCATCATGAATTATTTTTTGGACAGGTTAGTTGTTGTATAATGGTTATTGGTTCTGTTCTTAGAGTTTATGGAGCTGGATATTGCAGTGCAGCTGGATTCTTCATCTTCCACATCTTCATACGTAATGTAACCATCGAAGTTGTTGTCAGATTCACCATCTCTAGGCATTTCTTCAAGATAATTTCACAGGAAATTAGGGTCTGAGGGTAATATATCTCTTCTACAAGTCATAATCTCACTTTCTTTTATAAAAATTGATTTTAATAATAATTTGACATATGCTGCGCAAAATTGCGCAGCCACCCACTCAAAAGGAAGCCACGCCTGCGCAAAATTGCGCAGCAATCGTGAAAGAGTTAAAATTGTAATATTGTACTTCCTAAATACCAAATTAATTATGATTCTAACACAATATAGCTGTAAATTTATAGCTAAAAAACTGAATACGATAGTTATACAAAATAGTGATTATACCAGTCTTCATATTTAACAAACAATAACAGATAATACAAAGAGTATTCTCATTGATCTATAATGAAATTTTAATATCATACTTAGTATATTATCTATGATCCTTGAATACTTGATGAAATAAAAAAAAAAATCTTTTATACCTTATCGACAGCAGTAATATCAGCACCATTAGTAATTAATACTTTGATGATCTCTGGATGATTATTGGAGGCTGCATAATGAAATGAAGTCCAGCCATCCTGTAGTAAATAAAACAAAGAAGCAATACATACACAATACACACAATACAGATAAATTTCAACTCAATGTACTAGTAACACATAATACATTCATAATTTTAATGATTCTTGTAAATATCCACTATGTGATATTGTGTCTGTACAATTATTATACAGTTATGTTCATGTATATATAGCTACTACTGTAGACTTAATATACTACATTATAAAACTCTTATCAAACCAATCTGTCTTAATACAGGAATAATTAACATAATAGAGAACCTCTTCTATTTTTATAAATAGAAAAGAGTACTTCAGTGACTAAACTAGTCATTCTTTATAAATAGTAAACAGTAAGTTTTGATTTGTATTAGTGGTTATTAATGTTAACACAACAACTTCTATGAAATCATTATCTAAGTCTCTTTTAATTAACATTCCTCGTTCACTAATTAGTGACAGTGGTTATTAATGAAGGTAATCATGTCACTAATTTGTAACAGTGATCATCTAAGGGTTAATATCATTCAAATGATGTAAGAAAGTTAAATCAATTATATAAAATTACTGTCCAAACAAGTTACAAGTGTTTGTCAAATTAGATATTGTCTCCATTCAGATATGTTGTCATTGTGTTTCAATTTACATTTACTTATTAACTATAAAATATATTTACATGACAAACTATTGTAGATATTTTTACATAGTCATGACAATAGTCAGATATGACACTATGTTAGACGATTTTATATTAATTGTCTTAGTAGTCATAATGTAGGATGAGAGGGAAAAGTGGTAATTATTATAATTTATTTTTTTGGTAAAAATCAATTTATGAAAAAGGAGAGGTTACAAACACACTGATATAGCAGTATTATTTTTGATAGAGAATTGTGCTTTGTGATGTAACATTATGTGTTGTGCACACAGGGTTGTATTTAAAAAAAAGTGTGCATTATTATTAAGAAATCTAAAATAAAAATATAAACAATAAATAAAGTGTACCTGGCATAAGAGAATTTGTCAATGCACTTGTACCTTATCACAGGCCAAGTTGTCTACTTGGCTTAGTTTTAGTTGTAATGAACCAGTTTTGTTTTTTCCCAGTGATTTCTGTAAACTTTCATTAATAAGTATATGCTTATATTTGTTTCTTCTGTGCTAAACTATGTAATTTAAGGTGCTGTGTAGGTTAAAAAATATTTAACATGTACTCAACATATATATGTATAAATTGGTCTAATATGATGTGATATATTCATTGTAGTGCTAGCCTTAAGTGACTGACAGGGTTAATGATAAGCACACTGAAAATATCTACAGGTTGACTTTTGTTTCTTATCTTCTATGTTAAAACTATGTAAGTAGTTGATCACCTTAATATAAAAGTTTCTTAATAAAACCAATAACAGATTAGAAAGTGTCAATGGCAAGCTTAAAGCAAGTTATCAGTCGACATAGCTCTCTTGAAGACTTTATCTCCAGCTTCATTTTATATCTTAACTGCCCTTAGGACAGAAGGAGACCAGAAGGCAGTCTTGATGTTTTAGAATGTAGTAGCTCACCCCATTTCCAAAGAGAAATAATTATTGAACATTTGTGACATTCTATGCTGCTTATGTCATTAAACAGATGGAAATAACAGCAAAATCAAAGAAATTGAAGAAAAAGATAGCCAGTATGTAATCCATACATCTCAGAGGGAAGTAGTTGTGAATATGACAAACTGCAGTTGTATCTTTTTATAACTCAATGCTCTTAAAGTGTTGTCATATGTTTGCTTTGCAGTTTAAAGCTTGGTGAGACTTTGGTTGATCCCTCTCTTTGTGACAGGTGGTGGACATATGCATACTACAGAGCTACTCAAGGGCTATCATTAACACATCATCTTTTGATATAGTTAAAAATAGTCAAAGCGCAAATGTAAGCTTACTCAACATGAAAAGTACCGCAAAGCTTTTCTGTTGACATTAGAGCTGGCTTCTGTTTGCTAGTGGAGCATCACATGTCCATTCTTGTTGAAGTTGACAAAGGTATTTACATGTATATATTGTTCCTTTCATGGCCATGTTTGCCATCAGTTTAAAGTTTAGTTAAAGGTTTAATGTTTAGGGTGTAAGTACAAGGTACAAGTACATGTACTAGCAGTCGTTTAAAGGCCACCACAGCCTTCTACATGACTACTGAATGTGTTGGTCCAAAGAGGCTTCTCTCTGATTCTATTAACAGTTGTTGAAAGCCCTTCTAAGATTCTCAAACAACAGAATTCTTTGGGTGAGTTATAACACTATAACCATACTTTATTATAATATTTCTAAAGGATTAAAACTTCCACCTGTTTTTAAAAAAAAGAGGTAGACATAAGGGCCAAATGAGTTACTGGTTCTGTAGAGGTTGCTTTGCTGCTGATAAAAATGTTGCCTAGATATGACTGACTATCAGTTCATTTATTTTTCTTTAAGTTCATTAAAGTGAACAAAGTGTTAATCATTAGTATTTAGGGAGGTAGATCACATGCACAAATGTTTCTAAGCAATGGTCATTTTAACCCTTTATTCAACATTACAGGTAGAAAAGTTTTGATCCCGGTACCAGTAGGGTTAGCCACAGCAAATAAAATACTGATTGAAACAAGGTATTAGGAATCTATCTAGACATAATCAATCAAAATGAGGTTAACAAGAAATTATATTATGACTAACAATCAAATATGTCATGAGAAAGGAATGACAGTCGTTTATTATTTATTATATTATTGAAATAAAATTTTAGAAGTTTGTTCAAACTTTCCATGATCATGATAAATATATTCATATAATTGGTAATAATGTTGGCAGTAAATTGTGTAAGTTCTTTTGTTGCTCTTAGAAGCTTAATTCACAGAAAACAATACAAAATAGACTGTGGCTTATAACCATACATAAACAAAAGGATCAGGAAAAGATGCAAATTCAAAATGAGAAAATGCGTCAAGTCATTACTTTCATTCAAATAGTTGGTATAAAGACATTTTGTATAAACCTTGTATTAAAAAATTGTAATATTGTACTTCCTAGATACCAAATTAATTATGATTCTAACACAATATAGCTGTAATTTATAGCTAAAAACTGAATAGGATAGTTATACAAAATAGTGATTATACCAGTCTTCATATTTAACAAACAATAACAGATAATACAAAGAGTATTCTCATTGATCTATAATAAAATTTTAATATCATACTTAGTATATTATCTATGACCTTGAATATTTGATGAAATAAAAAAGTAATCTTTCATACCTTATCAACAGCAGTAATGTCACACCATTAGTAATTAATATTTTGATGATCTCTGGATGATTATAGTAGGCTGCATAATGTAATGCAGTCCAGCCATCCTATAGTAATAAAACAAAGAAGCAATATATACACAATGTACACTATACAGATAAATTTCAACTCAATGTACTAGTAACACATAATGCATTCATAATTTTAATGATTTCATGTAAATATCCACTATGTGATATTGTCAATGGTACAATTATTATACAGTTATGTTTATGTATATATAGCTACTACTGTAGACTTAATATACTGCATTATAAAACTCTTATCAAACCAATCTGTCTTAATACAGGAATAATTAAACATAATAGAGAACGTCTTCCATTTTTTATAAATAGAAAGAGTACTTCAGTGACTAAACTAGTCATTCTTTATAAATAGTAAACAGTAAGTTTTTCATTTGTATTAGTGGTTATTAATGTTAACACAACAACTTCTATGAAATCATTATCTAAGTCCCTTTTAATTAACAGTCTTCGTTCACTAATTAGTGACAGTGGTTATTAATGAATGTGATCATGTCACTAATTTGTAACAGTGATCATCTAAGGGTTAATATC
Source organism: Gigantopelta aegis (assembly GCF_016097555.1). Classification (NCBI taxonomy): domain Eukaryota; kingdom Metazoa; phylum Mollusca; class Gastropoda; order Neomphalida; family Peltospiridae; genus Gigantopelta; species Gigantopelta aegis. Next base: position 6,718 of record NW_024533131.1, read on the forward strand.
ATTCAAATGATGTAGGAAAGTTAAATCAATTATATAAAATTAATGTCCACACAAGTTACTAGTGTTTGTCAAATTAGATATTGTCTCCATTCAGATATCTTGTCATTGTGTTTCAATTTACATTTACTTATTAATTATGAAATACATTTACATGACAAACTATTGCAGATATTGTTACATAATCATGACAATAGTTAGATATGATACTATGTTAGATAATTTCATATTAATTGTCTTAGTAGTCATGTAGTATGAGAGGGAGAAGTGGTAATTTGTGAAAAAGGAGAGGTTACAAACACACTGATATAGCAGTATTATTTTTGATAGAGAATTGTGCTTTATGATGTAAGATTTCTACTGTGCACACAGGGTTGTATTTTTTTTAAAATGTTGTTGATTAGTATTAAGAATTCTAAAATAAAAATGTAGACAATAAATAAAGTGAACCTGGCATAAGAGAATTTGTCAATGAACTTGTACCTTATCACAGGCAAAGTTGTCTGCTTGGCTTACTTTTAGTTGTAATGAATATATTGAAAACACTAATCTACCCAAACACCCAGGTCTTTTTCTCATTGAAATGAACCAGTTTGTTTGTTTTTTCCCATTGATTTCTGTAAACTTTCATTAATAAGTATATGCTTATATTTGTTTCTTCTGTGCTAAACTATGTAATTTAAGGTGCTGTACTAAACATATATATGTATAAATTGGTCTAATATGATGTGATATATTCATTGCAAAGACAATACTCCAACAATCGAAGATGCTCAGTGTCTTCCAGTCATCTTGAATATCATCTTACTGCTATTCTTGAGAACACTCTTGTCATATTTCATGATGATCGATATTCTCGGCTAAAACACAGTGGGGTAGTGTTGACATGCATTCAATTAAACCAAAGGGTAAAGGTGCTGGAATTTATGGTTTCAGACTTTATAGATGAGTGCAATGGATATTTGCATCTTAATGATGAAGATTTTATACAACCAAAGGTAACATATGGTCCAAAGTGAAGAAAGAGGCAGTTATTAGTATTAGAATATGATGACAATAAAGAAGGATATTGGATGTCTGAAAAAAAATTTTTGCACAAGTTGACAAGGCTTTTAAAGTTGGAAATATAAAATATCCTCCTGAAGATGGTTTCAAAGTTATTTGAATATTTGACAACAGCAGTTGCCACAATGCCTACTCTGATGATGATCTAATAGCAGCTCACACGAATGCTAAGCCAGGAGGGAAACAAGCTGTTTATGAGAGACATAATCTGGGATGGTAAACCTCAAAGAATAGTGTTTAACATAGTTGTTTCTAAGGGACTGATACAGGTGTTAAAAGAAAGAAGTAGATATCACCCAAAAATGAAAATTGGAAGATATGAGAAAAGACATTTCATCACACCAAGACATTCTTAATAAGAAAACAAACAAAATAATATATCTGTCTAGATGGATATTATTAATCATTAAAAGTTAACCCTTGAAAAGATATAATTTTTTGAATTTTAACTTCAATTTTGAAAGTTTGGGCGAGGAGGCACTATAGAAACTAATGGAACTAATTATTAATAATGCTTATGTATATGAGCCAATGAAATTAAAGTGTTGAGGACTTTTGCCATTGTTCCAATCATTGAAACTCATTGTGACAAGTGATCTATGGTCCTGGTTTAAAGAATATCTCATAAGTTATACTCTACATACATGTATCAATACTTTCTTCTGATCCTTTATCATTACTGTCTGGTATAGTGATAGCTAATGAGGTGGTAGTGCCTATAACTGGATGCGTTAATTCAATTGAAACCACGCCCTAAAATGAAAAGCCACACCCATTGACACAAAAGCAAGTTACTGTAGCACATGGCAGATTGTATATTTTTTGTTGCGGAGACCTTCTCTTCCCATACTGATCTTTAGGCTAAAATAAAGGGATATATTGATTTTAAAAATTTGGTTCAGCTATTTTGCAGAGATTGCAGAAGTCTCAATTAGGAGTGTTTAAAAGTGAATTGAGGGAACAAACAAAGACTTGTGCTTTTTAGTGATCATTTTACTTGCGTTTTTAGTAGTGAAGACTCTAAAAGTAAAGGATCTAGGGGCACAACTAACGAAAGGTAAGTTTTGATGTGATTAGTTCACAATCTATATACTTTTAAACACTTTCAACACTTTGAAGCAAGATTGTGAAGGTAGAATAAAATTCATAGTAAGTTTTGATAAACAGTGTCTAAACGTGTTCAGTGTTATTGAAGATCATAATCATGACATCAATAAAGTAAACAAGCACTTGTCTATACTTATAAATTGGGAATTATAGTTGATTGTTTGAATATGAAATCTATGACCATTTGCCTCACCAAAGAAGACTGACAAGTAAGAAGCAGCAGCAAAGCTATTAGAGATGAAAGTAAATAAACAGCTACTTCAGCAATACTTGAAAAGCAATACTAGAAAGTTTGTTACTGTAAAGTTTATGACAAAAGTTCAAACCGAAATACACCAAAGTTCTGACAGTAACAAACTGGAGACATTACTACAATACTTAAAAGATATAGAAGGTATATGACCATTCCATTAAAGCCTTTTTATGTTTATTCTGTTCTTTTATTTTGTTTGAGAAATGAATGTTAGTTGTTAGGGACCTAGGTCTACATAAGATGTTGCCATTTAATTACATGTTCAATATGATTCTACTCTAATGTTGTTTGTCCTAATAGACGTACATTCTAGTGGATGGATTAAATTAACGGCATAGGAAAAAGAATGACACAATGTCTAAGGCAGTCATCAGCTACTAAGTTAATGTTATTTGTGTATGTTTTATGTTACTGTTGTTAATCCTTAGAGGACCATGCGTATTTAATTAATTTAACATAAAAAACCACATGATTCACGTGAGATCACGTAAGAAACAGCTGAGGAGAAGACAAGTATAGATACGCTTGAATTTCATTCTTCTCAAGTAGATGAGTTGCTTTAAGATGTCTATCAGATGTATGTGTTTTGTTGTTCTGACCTATCAGACCATTACTTTGGATACTTGAACGTGCGTGCTGTCCATAGCAACGTGTACAGGTTAGTAGTTTTGTAGGTTCTTTTACTTATATAATGAAATGAATATGTGATAAATGGAGAAGTATGATTGATCAGTATCTATTAGGTATGATATTTTTTAAAACACTTGTCTATCTGGACAAGTCTGACAGACAAACAATGTGAGGTGGCGTTCTTCATTTCTATCACTACAGACGATGCAATCTCTCCTCTTCCTTCTTTTTTCCAAGTAATGAGCACCCTTTGGATTCTTGGTAGTGGCAGTAGAGACTGATGGTGTAACAGAAGGTGATACTTCTCTCTCTTCAAGTAATGGTTCAACAAGATATTGAATAATATCTCTTCGGAACTGAAGATGAGTCATTCTGTGTGTGCTACGTTTGTTAGTGTCTTGATATATGATATATGAATTAACAACAACCAGTTCTAGCATCTGAAAGAATAATTTTCTCCACCATTTTATAGACTTGTGTAAAAAAGAGTAATATCCATTAACTGGTCAAGCTTGCCTACTCCAAGCATGTAATGATTGTACTCATGCACGACCAGTGGTTTCTCTTTTGTAGAATCAGTTGACCTTCTATTGATATAGAAAATAACAAACACTAAACCATTATTATACATATCATCATTATAACAATTACATAGTATTACCATTATCAGTTTACCTGGGTTGTATTTCTATCATCTTATTGGTGTATTTTGTTGAAAGCATAAGAATTTTTCTTTTATCTTGCCATGCTAAAGCCATCATGTTTACCACATCTGTAGCTTTCAGTTGTAACCTTTGGTATTTTCTGTTTTGTTTTGATTTCTACAGGTAATCCTCATTTGTTTGACAAAACAATACCAGTGAGAGTAATTCCCATTTGTTCTAGTGCATCAGGTAGCAAAGGACTAGTGTAAAATTGATCAGTGTAAAGATCATAGCCCTTGTCCCTGAGATGATCTGTCAAGGTTGTAAAATCTTCAACTGAATGTGATGCTTCATGATTGTCAATTAGGTTAGTATCCTTTCCATAGTATAAACGTAAGTTGTGCACGTAACCTGTTTTACTATCAGACAGAACATATGCTTTTAGTCCCCATGGGTTTGGTTTTCCTTTCAAATACTGACGAAATGATACTCTTCCCTTGAATGAAATGACAGATTCATCTACAGCAATTTGTCTGTCTGGATTATAGTTTACCTTGTATGATTAGTATTATAATATCAAAAAAGGCTTTATTTTGTATTTTCCTTTGAAGTTATTTCTCTGACATGTAACATCCCAAAAATCTGGAAGAAACAATTTCGAGAAAACACTTTTCGGAAAAAAAAAATGGAATGTTACAAACATTACTATAGTCTATTCGCGTTCACCTGCCAGCGGAAGTAGTTACGCAATAAAATTATAAGTAATAAACTACAAATGAAAATATTTTTGGTTTTAAAAAATGTACAAATTAACCGCGAACCTCGTGAACGCACGTGGAACTTGATCACTATGAGCAGAAACCAACCAAAGTTAGGTAAAAAAAACCAGCCAAAGGCAGAAGACTATCTTCACAATCTAAATACATTGTTGAGAATGTGAGAGCATTTTTTGAGAAGGAGAGGTCGAAGGGATCTTTTATTAAGAGACTGTCAGTTGTCAAAAGGACAGCAGAAGCTACTGGTCTGTCATTAAGAACCATCAATCGAATTCATCAGGAGTACGTAAGTCATGATGGTCAGTTTCTGACACCAGTTAAAAGATATGGTGTTTCACGAATAAGAATCAACCCCGATTCGTTTGACAGAGAAATAATTCGTAGAACCATTCATAACTTTTACTGTAGAAAGGAATATCCTACTCTCTGTAGTGTTTTGGATAAAATTAAGGAAGAGTTTGGTTTCCCAGGTGGCAGATTTTGTTTATGGAGAGTTCTAAAAGAGATGGGATATTCATATAAAAAGAAAGACAATAAAACATTTTTATACGAACAACGAAATATACTGGAACAAAGAGACACATATCTACGACAAATAAGACAACTAAGACAACAGAATGTAAACCTTGTTTACACAGACGAAACATGGGTCAATGCACATCACAGTAATGATTATGTATGGGTTAACAGTGATGGGAAAGGCGGATGGAAGGTTCCAAGTGGTAAAGGTGAAAGATTAATTGTATTACATGCAGGAGGAGTCAATGGATGGGTGGAAAGAAGCAGAACTGGTGTTTAAATCCAAGACAAATTCAGCTGACTATCATGACGAAATGAACAGTGAACACTTTCTTGAATGGATGACAGAAAAAACTACTACAACACTTGATGAACCATCAGTCATAATTTTAGACAATGCAAGTTATCACAACAAACAGCGAGACAAACTCCAACAACACAAAACAAAAAAGTGAGATTCAGGAATGGCTGGATGAACATAACATCACTTACGAACCTACAGATATTAAAAAGATATTACTAGATAAGGTGAAACAACACAGACCGAAACCTATATATCTGACCGATGAACTTGCTAATGAGTATGGACATAACATTCTTCGACTTCCTGTTGGGCATTGTGAACTCAATCCAATTGAGTTGGCATGGGCTTCAGTAAAAGGTTACGTAGCAAAACACAACACACACTACAACCTGACACATGTCAACAGTTAGTACCAGAAGGAATTAAACACACAACAGTAGATATGTGGAAAAACTTCTGTAGACATGTTGAGGAAGTAGAAAAGAATTACATTGAAAAAGATGGAATTGTGGAAGACACCTTGGACGAAATGGTTATTACTATTGGTGAAGAAGAGAGTGATGATGAAGATGACAATGATGATGAGTTGATTGATGACGCAGACAGACAAACTTATTGACAGAGCTTTATGTGAACAATCTACAACAAGTGCAAGCACAAGTGACATTTGCACTGACTCCAGACAAGAATTAGACAGTGACTTCCTTAGCAGCTTTGGCCCAATTTTCCTACAAAATGTTCTTCCTTTTAACTGATTGACTGTACTTATATTTAACATTTTAATAATATTATAGCTATCATATAACGTATAATTAGCCCTTCAAACTAGCTACTTACGGTAAAATCTTGTCTTTATGTCTGCGATAAAACTTCAATCCTAGCGCCATTTTGATCATTGACCACACCCAAAATACGTGTGGAAAATTCCAGTGGTCAGTGGTATGCTTATACTTCATTTATGGACAATACAGCTAACTTCCAAAGTTTACATCACAGGTGATTTTTTGAAATTATCAGTAGATACGGAAGTTAAAATGGATCAATACGGTACTTGAAATTTTGAAATCTGACAAGTAATAAGGAAGTTACACTGAAAAAACGAAGTGCCAGGTGAACGGGAATGGACTATAATAGCATTTTTTAAAATGATATCATAAACTTCAATACTATTCTTTATAGGGACAATCTTCAATCATTATATTACCTCAATCAGCAAATAACCACCCATTTTATAATTGCCAATGAAATACATAATGTGTCTATCATTTTAGTTGCAGTCATAAAAATAAAATACTGACTATTAGGAATCTATTCTATACATAATGAATCAAATGAGGTTAACAAGAAACTATACTATGACTAACAATGCAATATTTAATGTAAAAAGAATGTTGGTAGTTATTATGATTTTGTTGAAATATAATCTTAGAGGTTTTTTAAAACTTTCCATGGTCATGATAAATATATTTCATATAATTGGTAATAGTGTTGGCAGTAAATTGTGTAATATCATTTGTTTGCTCTTAGAAGTTTAATTCACAGAAAACATAAAAGTAAAATAATACAAAATGGACCTGTGCTTTGTCCATACATAAACAAAAACGATCAGAAAAGATGCAATTTCAAAATGAAAAAATGTGTCAAGCCATTAGTTTCATTCAAAATAGTTGGTATAAAGACATTTTTATATAAACCTTGTATTAAAAAATTGTAATATTGTACTTCCTAGATACTAAATTAATTATGATTCTAACACAATATAGCTGTAATTTATAGCTAAAAAAATGAATAGGATAGTTATATACAAAATAGTGATTATACCAGTCTTCATATTTAACAAACAATAACAGATAATACAAAGAGTATTCTCATTGATCTATAATAAAATTTTAATATCATACTTAGCATATTATCAACGATTCTTGAATATTTGATGAAATAAAAAAATAATCTTTCATACCTTATTGACAGCAGTAATATCAGCACCATTAGTAATTAATATTTTGATGATCTCTGGACAGTTATTGGATGCTGCACGATGTAATGCAGTCAAGCCATTCTGTAGTAATAAAACAAAGAAGCAATACATACACAATGTACACTATACAGATAAATTTCAACTCAATGTACTAGTAAACCATAATACATTCATAATTTTAATGATTTCTTGTAATATCCACTATGTGATATTGTCAATGGTACAATTATTATACAGTTATGTTCATGTATATACAGCTACTACTGTAGACTTAATATACTACATTATAAAACTCTTTTCTCAAACCAATCTGTCTTAATACAGGAATAATTAACATAATAGAGAACCTCTTCTATTTTTTATAAATAGAAAGAGTACTTCAGTGACTAAACTAGTCATTCTTTATAAATAGTAAACAGTAAGTTTTGATTTGTATTAGTGGTTATTAATGTTAACACAACAACTTCTATGAAATCATTATCCAGTTCATTACTGTAAGTCGCTTTTAATTAACATTCCTCGTTCCCTAATTAGTGAGAGTGGATACCGAATTTGTTATTCCTGTATATAAGAATTGGTTCTATTATTTCTAGTTAACTATATGTGACACATAATAGTGGTAGATCGCTATTATCAGGAAAATGGAGAAACCAGTGAATATCAACAAATCACCTTCAAATAATCCTAGTAGCTATTGGCTCATAATGGAAGGTTGAATTCCTGTGCCAGAAATCATCTAAAGCATGTAGTAGTACAAGACAAGTGAAGATCATAAAACCATATAAGCTCTTATTTCATCTGGTGTTTCCTTATCCAATGATTTGTAGTGTTCTACTAAACAGGTATTTGCATAGATGTTTGACTGATCATCAAGATAACAGGGAATGTCATGTACAAGCAAACACTAAAGTATATCAAGTAGTGAGTACAAAGTTATGATGTTAGTTAGACCATGAGGTTTATCATATGGTATGAAATCTTGTATACTGATATCCATGAAGTGTGTTGACAATTAAATTGTGTTATCTCTGGAAAGTAATAATTTATTATCATAATACAACAACAGTGAATAATGGTCATTACAATTGATGGCCATTATGTTATAGATAAAAGTTGTTCTTATGTATTTGTGAATACTAGCTAATAACTGTCCTGCTAAATGTCTTTCATATTTCTCTCAATATTACATAGCATATCAATTTATGATTCTGTTTTATCACTATTTAAAAATCATATCTCTATTTATCTCATTCTAGACCTATTCCTCATCATCTAAAAATTCATCATCACTGTTTCAAAGCAAAACATGTTGAGAAATTCCTCATATCATCCAATCAGAATTATGTTTATTATAACTAGTCCTACTTATTGTTTAATAGTTCCCTTCATAGTTTTAGTGAACATTGACATTCTAATGTTTTTTATTGCTATAAGTGCTGTGGTTTTGTGCATTCATGTGTATGGAGTAGCAGTGAAGCAATAAAGAAATACAAGTTTAACGAGTGTATTAATGAGGTAATCCGATATACAAGCACTAGAATAGCCTTTCAAGTCACTATAACAACATTTATAAATGTGAATACAGCTATTACAGCTTTCTAGATAGCAACAATACTGTACTAAAGTCATGTGACCTGTATACATGTCCATACAGTACAACAAGGCATAAATTTTCATTTTTTCGTCGATAATTAAAAAATTAAAGCATCAAGTAGCTCCATAGCAACAATAAACTTTTTTTCAATTATTTCTTAGAATACTTTCAATTGATCCCAAAACGGTCATTTTTTTGAAAAAATTTTTGGAGGGTTGCTGTGCACTGACCAATCAAAATCAATAAATTTGGCAAATGCGTGCACATGTTATTCTAATTAATGCCCTTAACGCATGCCACCAAAAAGTAGTAAGAGAGAATTATATACAGTTACTTAATGCTAGAAATAGTAAAAGAAATAAGACTGTATCTTCCCAAATGAGCCAGAGTTTACTCAAGAAGAAGTTACAAGTTTAAATGATTATCAATCATCACAAGATGAGTTGTATGAGCCATCAATTGAGGACATGGAAGAAGATGCTGCTGTGTAATTGTATGTCATGAGTGGCTAAGTAGTTTGCACAGAGGTGACATTATGTCTCTTACTCTTCTCTTGCATAATTTGTTGGTAACCAGGATGCACCTTTCACAAAACAAACGCAGCAAAATTGATTGGAGAGACAGTCAAGAAAAATGATCGAACTGTTAGAGAATGGAGAGTAGTGTTTTTAAGTAAAAGTAACAACTTTCCCAGATTCGTTACATGGAAGATATCAACAAAGAGGTGTTTTGTGGCACAATGAGCGATTAAATTAAGCGATAAAGTGTGTTAGACAGTTTGCGTGAGAAAATGCTTAAGTAAAGGGACAGGGGGGACTGAACATGACAAGCAAGATCATTTTGCCAAAGGGTCAATAAAGAGCTTTGGCCCAATTTTGAATCAGGTTTTCTCGGAAGAGTAGTGTGTGAAAACCTCTAGAAAGTGGCTGCCTGAGCTTGGTTTTCATGTCTTGGACCAACAGAAGGGTAATACATTGACAGACATGAAAGAGATGATGTGGTTGAGTATAGGCGGAAATTCATTCATAAAATGGTTACTCTGGGATTTATTAACAAAGACAATGCTCCAACAATTGAAGCTGCTCAGTGTCTTCCAAGTGATTCTTGAATGTCATCCTACTGCTATTCTTGACAAGGACTGTTGTCATATTCATGATGAATCGATATTCTCGGCTAAACACAGTGTGGTAGTGTTGACATGCATTCGATTAAACCAAAGGGTAAAGGTGCTGGTATTATGGCTTCAGACTTTATAGATGAGCACAATCGATATTTACACAATCGTCAGCATTGCTGTATAATTCTTCCCAAGTTCCACTGTGAATTTAACCCCCATTGAACGTTGCTGGGGACAATCAAAGAGATACACCAGAGTGTATACTAATTATACCTTTCCAAAACCTATGTAAAAACATTCCACTGGCTCTAGATACTGTTACAATAGAAAACATCAAAAACTAACGTAGGAAGGCAAAGCAATACATGTTAGGTTATATAGAAGGTCTAGCTGCTTGCCCTGAGTTAGAAAAGCAGATTTTCTCACAAAAAATTTGTCCCCTAAAAAACTTTTTTGTCCTAGACAAAATAATCTAATGTATCTGCTGAAATTTTATGTCCCTGTTTTTTTGTCCTACCAGATCAAAATGGATTCTGATTCCAACCTAGAGAATGCACGCTAACCTAATCAAAGAATGCAGTAAACTGATGAACAATACTTATGCTAACTCAAAGAATGCAGTAAAGTATGAAAAAAGGCTGTTGACCTTTAGTAACGTCTTACTTTTTGAAAAGAGAGCTGAGAAGTATGGCAGAGAGAGATGATTTTGATGAATTTGATCTATTAGATGAAGTTTACCTCTATATTGTGGAAAAAAGATACTCTAAAGAATGAACTGCTACTAGAAAAAGAGACAATAAGAAAAAAAAGGAGAGAAGTTTGTTGTAAATGATGGTGAATTGTTTTATTTATCAAGGAAAGATAAGCAGGTTAGTTGTATTATTTTTATTTAAAAGTGTTACCAATACATTTACTATTTAACAGATGGTGAAATATGTACAGAACAGAGCAGAACAGATTAGAGTGGCTAATGCTTGCCATATGATATCACATCTGGGCACTTAGGAATTGCTAAAACAGTTGCAAGAATAAAGGAGAGATTTATGTGGAAGGGAGTTATAAAAGATGTAAAAAGAAATGGTTAGTTAAGAACACAAACAAAATTGTTTTTTAGCTACTAACACTATAGATTGCAACTTGTGACATTTACCAAAGAGTCAATAAGAAGCCTCTGACATCATATCCTGAATTGTATCCAATTCCAGTTCATTCTTCATGGTTCCATGTTGGTATTGACTTCATTGGACCCCATAAACCCAGCCTCAAAGAATGGCAACAGATACGTTCTGCCTTTATCAGATTATTTTACTAAGTGGGTGGAGGCTGTACCACTGCCAAGTAAATGTGCAACAGGTGTAGTTACTTTATTAATGAAGGTATTCTATGTATTGATAGATGTATTGTTTTATTACTTGGTCTTATAGATTTTTATGAGGATGGGTTTGCCCAAACTTATTACAAGTGATCAAGGAAGGGAATTTAGAAGTGAAGTTGATAAGGAGATGAAATTGCTAGGGCATTAAAAGACACATTTACCACTCCATATCATCCTCAAGTATGTTGTGTTTCAATATTGACCTTATGTCTACCATATTTCAGGCCAATGGATTAGATGAGTGATGGAAGCAGACATTTAAAAAATATGGTCGTTAAATATGCACATGAGAAAAAGGAAGATTGGGACATGTATCTTGATTCTTGTGTATTCCCTACAACACATCCAAGCATGCATCATCCCTATATACACCATTTGAGGTAATGTTTGGAAGGAAGGCTGTTCTTCCTGTTCAATTGACTACACTAAAGAAAGGAAATGAAGTACTGGAGGATTATCTCACAACTAGTCAATCCGCGAGTTTTAGTTATTATAAGTTTTAGGTATCATTGCAAGCTCAATTGTATAGAATGATGCTTTTTCTAAACTTACTACAAATAGAAAGGTAGTGTTTGAAAATGTAACAGAGAACATCAAAATACCACAGAAAAATATTTATGACAGTAAAAAACATAGCAATCACCTGTACTGTATTACTATTTGATTATTGTGTTGTAATACTTATGAATATCATTATATTGTGCATACTTCCTGTCCCATAAGTGATCTAGGCAATATACTATATAAAAATGTTCATGTTGTGTTATTGCTGGATCTTTAGTTTGGAGTCTTGAGCATAACTGAGTCAATACATCACATAATTGGCGACGAGGGTAAAGTACGAAAGGTCAGAAATGCGATCTACGACGAGAGGTCACGAAATCACAAGACCACGAGGGATCTTCTAGAGAAGTCAACGACGAAAAGGTCAAGAAGAAGCAGACCACGAAAAAAAAAAAAAGAAGTCAAAATGGCTAAACATGGCTGCATGGGAGAATTCTTTCCCAGAGAGAGAACAATGGGAACACATACGTAGAGCGACTTAAGAACTATTTTGTAGCTAATGATAGTGGAGGTGAAGTGAAGAAACGTGCCATTCTTCTCAGCATTTGTGGAGTTACCACATATCAGTAAATTAGAAATTTATCGACTCCAATGAAGCCCTCGAGTTATCTTATGAGGATTTAGTCAAGTTAGTAAGAGAATATTTTTCACCCAAGACGGTCGAAGATAGTTCAACATTTTCATTTCAATTCTAGAGTTCGTCAGTCGAACAAAACTATTGCTGCTTTTGTAGCAGAACTAAGAAAATTATCAGAATTTTGTAATTTCGGAGACAAGCTGGATGAGATGCTAAGAGACAGAATTGTTTGTGGTATTAATCACCTTGGAATGCAAAGGCATCTCTTATCAGAAAAAACAGATTTGACTCTTGCCAAGACGCTTGAGGTTGCTCAAGGATTAGAAGCAGCTGAGAAAAGTTCGAAAGTCATGCAAGAAGTTGAACAGAAGCCACTAGTTACAGTCCAGAGAATCCAGCAGCAAAAGACGAAACCAATTCAGAATTGCTACAGATGTGGAGGTCAGCACATAGCTCAAACTTGTTTTTTCAGAGACAAGGAGTGTCATGTATGTCATAAACGAGGTCACATTTCTAAAATGTGTAGGAGTGGACGTCAGCAACAGCGTTCAAAAGAGAGGACTCGAAAACCTCATATGCAGACACACCATGTTGAAGATAACTATGCTACCAGGTCATTACGAAGAAGATACTCATAGACTTTTGAGACTAACTGATAGTCGAGCTAAACCAATTCAAATTATTGTAAGAGTAAAATAAAATTAATTACAATGGAGTTAGACACTGGAGCGTCATTATCAATGATTAGTCAGCAAACGTTTGCACAAATTGGTCATATTAGGGAACTGAAACCATCAACAGTTAGACTTACATCATACTCAGGTCACGAAATTAAGTACTGGGTACAGTGGATGTAGAAGTGAGTTACGAAGGAGTACAAAAAGTTTTACCACTATTGATTGTCGAAGGCACTGGTCCAAGTCTTTTTGGTCGCAACTGGCTTATGCATTTTCAGTTGAATTGGCAAAGTATACAACAAGTACAACAGAAAGGAGACTTAGAGTTGGTTTTTGGACAAGTATAATCTGTTTTTGAGAAAGGTCTAGGGAAGTTAAAAGGAACAACAGCAAAAATTCACATTGATCCCAGACTAAACCTATTTTTGTAAAGCCTGTCCGGTTCCATATGCGATCAGACCCAACTTGAGGCAGAGTTAGACAGACTACAACATGAGGGAATAATAGAGAGAGTACAGTTCTCAGAGTAGGCCTCACCCATAGTCCCAGTTATGAAAAAAAAAAAAAAAAAAAAAAAAAACAGACAACTCAATTCGTATCTGTGGAGATTACAAAACCACTATCAATAAAGCATCTAAGCTCGATACCTACCCGTTTACCTAAAGTTGATGATCTCTTCTCTTCATTAGCAGAGGAAAGTCCTTTACAAAGATGGATCTGTCACACGCATATCAACAAGTAGAACTTGATCTACAGTCTCAGTTATACACTACCGTCAATACACACAAAAGGGTTATATGCCTACAGACGACTACCATTCGGAATCAACTCAGCACCATCAATATTTCAGCGCCTGAGGAAAATCTCCTCCAAGGAATACCACAGGTCAGTGTGTATATTGATGATATATTAATCACAGGCCATACTGAATCAGAGCATGTAGCCAATTGTAGAGAAAGTATTAGAAAGATTGTCACTAGCTGGAATGAAACTTAGACGAGAAGGCGAAAAATGTATATTCATGGCACCCGAAGTACAATATCTGGGCCACAAGATCACTAAACATGGAATTGAGCCTACAGAAGAGAAAGTAGAAGCCATTGTACAGTCACCCCGTCCCACCAATGTGTCGGAACTTAAAGCATTTTTTAGGCTTAATTAATTATTATGGTAAATTTCTCTCCAAAATTATCTACTATTTTGAATCCATTATATTCACTTTTGCACAAAGACAGGAAATGGAACTGGAAGTCAGAACAAGAACAAGCATTCAAGAAAGCTAAGGAGTTAATCAGGTCACCTACTGTACTTGCTCATTATGAAGGTACACAGACATTGGTCTTAACTTGTGATGCATCACCCATTGGAGTAGGAGCAGTTATTGCGCATCGTACTAAAGAAGGAGCAGAAAGACCTATTGCGTTCGCATCAAGAACACTATCACCAACAGAAAAAAAATACTCACAACTCGAACAGGAAGCGTTAGCGATCATTTTGGTGTCAAAAAGTTTCACAAATACCTAGCTGGTAGAGAATTTGAGATATTCACAGACCATAAACCATTAGTTTTATCTGTTTGGAGAGCACAAGAGAGTTCCAACACTAGCCTCTTGTAGAATCCAGAGGTGGGCTCTCATTTTAGGAAGTTACAACTATTCAGTTAAATATTGCCCAGGTCAAGAACTAGCTAATGCAGATGCGTTGAGCAGATTACCAATACCATTGACAGAGGAACCCTCTTCACCTCCAGCAGAGTTAATTGCTCTAGTGAACCACTTGGAATCTATACCATTAACAGTAACAGATTTAAGAAAAAGTTACAGAGAAAGATCCAGTATTATCAAGAGTAGTTAATTTAGTACGTAGAGGTTGGGCAGAGAACGTATAGATGTTCTGTCAGATTGTATATCCTACTATAGACGACAAACGGAGTTAAGTTTACTAGATGGATGTTTGTTGTGGGCACACGAGTCATCATTCCAACAAAGTTAAGAGCTCAAGCATTAGAAGAATTACACCATGCTCATCCAGGAGTAGTAAAAATGAAAGGATTAGCTCGTAGCTACATTTGGTGGCCAAAACTAGACAGTAAAAATGAACAGAAAGTAAGAGATTGTACCATTTGCCAAAGTCATCAAACTCATCCCCAGTGAAACATATATATAATAATAGAAAGCCAAACATAATATTTTTATTAATATGAAATATTATATATGTGACTTGATTTGCAAAACATTTGTGACCTAATTTGTTAAGACACACTACTAAATATATCAAACAACAGTTTTTGCATACATATAGAATAGATATGCATATATAGCAAACTGTATGTTTATAAAACAGAGATTTTTGAGATGCAACTTCAAAATGACAAAATATGTCAAGCAATTAGTTTCATTCAAATAGTTGGTATAAAGACATTTTATATAAACCTTGTATTAAAAAATTGTAATATTGTACTTCCTAGATACCAAATTAATTATGATTCTAACACAATATAGCTGTAATTTATAACTAAAAAAATGAATAGGATAGTTATACAAAATAGTGATTATACCAGTCTTCATATTTAACAAACAATAACAGATAATACAAGAGTATTCTCATTGATCTATAATAAAATTTTAATATCATACTTAGTATATTATCTATGATTTTTGAATATTTGATGAAATCAAAAAATAATCTTCATACCTTATCAACAGCAGTAATATCAGCACCATTAGTAATTAATATTTTGATGATCTCTGGACAATTATTGAATGCTGCATAATGTAACGCAGTCCAGCCATTCTGTAGTAATAAAACAAAGAAGCAATACATACACAATACACACTATACAGATAAATTTCAACTCAATGTACTAGTAACACATAATACATTCATAATTTTAATGATTCTTGTAAATATCCACTATGTGATATTGTCAATGGTACAATTATTATACAGTTATGTTCATGTATATATAGCTACTACTGTAGACTTAATATACTACATTATAAAAAACTATTATCAAACCAATCTGTCTTAATACAGGAATAATTAACATAATAGAGAACCTCTTCTATTTTTATAAATAGAAAGAGTACTTCAGTGACTAAACTAGTCATTCTTTATAAATAGTAAACAGTAAGTTTTGATTTGTATTAGTGGTTATTAATGTTAACACAACAACTTCTATGAAAATCATTATCCAGTTCATTACTGTAAAGTCGCTTTTAATTAACATTCCGTTCCCCTAATTAGTGAGAGTGGATACTGAATTTGTTATTCCTGTATGTAAGAAAATTTGGTTCTATTATTTCTAGTTAACTATATGTGACACATAATAGTGTGGTAGATCGCTATTATCAGGAAAGTGGAGAAACCAGTAAATATCAACAAATCACCTTCAAATAATCCTAGTAGCTATGGCTCATAATGGAAGGTTGAATTCCTGTGCCAGTAATCATCTAAAGCATGTAGTAGTACAAGACAAGTCAAGATCATAAAACCATATAAGCTCTTATTTCATCTGGTGGTGTTTCCTTATCCAATGATTTGTAGTGTTCTACTAAACAGGTATTTGCATAGATGTTTGACTGATCATCAAGATATACAGAGAATTGTCATGTACAAGCAAACACTAAAGTATATCAAGTAGTGAGTACAAAGTTATGATGTTAGCTAGACCATGAGGTTTATCATATGGTATGAAATCTTGTATACTGATATCCATGAAGTGTGTTTGACAATTAAATTGTGTTATCTCTGGGAAAGTAATAATTTATTATCATAATACAACAAACAGTGAATAACAGTCATTACAATTGATGGCCATTATGTAATAGATAAAGTTGTTCTTATGTATTTGTGAATGCTAGCTAATACCTGTCCTGCTTAATGTCTTTCATATTTTCTCAAATATTACATAGCTTATCAATTTATGATTCTGTTTTATCACTATTTAAAAATCATATCTATATTTATCTCATTCCAGACCTATTCCTCATCATCTAAAAATTCATCATCACTGTTTTCAAAGCAAAACATGTTGAGAAATTCCTCAATATCATCCAATCAGAAATTATGTTTATTATAACTAGTCCTACTTATTGTTTAATAGTTCTTTTCATAGTTTTAGTGAACATTGACATTCTAATGTTTTTATTGCTATAAGTGCTGGGTTTTGTACATTCATGTGTATGGAGGTAGCAGTGAAGCAATAAAGAAATACAAGTTTAACGAGTTGTATTATGAGGTAATCCAATATCCAAGCACTAGAATAGCCTTTCAAGTCACTATAACAACATTTATAAATGTGAATACAGCTTTACAGCTTCTAGATAGCAACAATACTGTACTAAAGTCATGTGACATGTATACATGTCCATAACAGTACAACAAGGCATAAAATTTCCATTTTTTTAGTCGATAATTAAAAAATTAAAGCATCAAGTAGCTCCATAACAAAATAAACTTTTTTTCATTATTTCTTAGAATATATTTCAATTGCCAATTCAAAAAGGTTCATTTTCGAAAATTTTTTGGGGTTGCTGTGCAACTGACCATCAAAATCAATAAATTGGCAAATGCGTGCAATGTTATTCTAATTAATGTCCTTAGCGCAATGCCACCAAAAAGTAGTAAGAGAAAAAGAATTATACAGTTACTTAATGCTAGAAATAGTAAAAGAAATAAGACTGTATCTTCCACTAATGAGCCAGAGTCTTACTCAAAAGAAGTTTACAAGTTTAAATGATTATCAAAATCATCACAAGATAGAGTGGTATGAGCCATCATTGAAAGACATGGAAGAAGATGCTGCTGTGTAAATTGTATGCTCATGACTGGCTAAATAGTTTGCACAGAGGTGCATTATGTCTCTTACTCTTCTCTTTGCATAATTTGTTGGTAACCAGGATGCAGCTTTCAACAAACAACGCAGCAAAATTGATTGGAGAGACAGTCAAGAAAAGTGATCGAACTGTTAGAGAAATGGAGTGTAGTGCTTTCAAGTAAAAGTAACAATTTCCCAGATTCGTACATGGAAGATATCAACAAAGAGGTGTTTTGTGGCACAATGAGCGATAGTTGTGTTTTACAGTTTGCGTGTGTGCTTAAGTAAAAGGACGACCGAACATGACAGCAAGATCATTTTGCCAAGGGTCAATGAAGAGCTTCGCCCAATAAATCAGGGTTTTTCCTCGAAGAGTTAGTGTTGAAACTCTAGAAAAGTGCTACATGATCTTGGTTGTCATGTCTTGGACCAACAGAAGGGTAATACCTTGACGGACATGAAAGAGATGATGTGGTTGAGTATAGGCGGAAATTCATTGTAAAATGGTTACTCAGGGATTTATTAACAAAGACAATGCTCAACAATCGAAGCTGCTTAGTGTCTTCTAAAGTGATCTTGAATGTCATCATACTGCTATTCTTGACTGTTGTCATATTTCATGATGAATCGATATTCTCGGCTAACACAGTGGGGTAGTGTTTACATGCATTCGATTAAACCAAGTTTTGGGGGGGGGGGGTAAAGGTGCTTGGTATTATGGCTTCAGACTTTATAGATGAGCACAATCGATATTTACACAATCGTCAGCATTGCTGCATAATGCTTTCAAAGTTCCACTGTGAGTTAACCCCATTGAACATTGCTGATAACAATCAAAGAGATACACCAGAGTGGATACTAATTAAACCTTCCAAATACGTGAAAACATTCCACTGGCTCTAGATACTGTATTACAATAGAAAAAACATCAAAAACTAATGTAGGAAGGTAAAGCAATACATGGTTAGGTTATATAGGGAAGGTCTAGCTGCTGGCCCTGAGTTAGAAAAGCCGATTTGTCACGAAAAAATTTGTCCCCCCTAAAAAAATTTTTTGTACTAGGTCAAAATAATTTAACATATCTGCTGAAATTTTATGTCGCTGTTGTAAATTTTTTGTCCTACCAGATCAAAATGGCTGATTCAATCCCAGTGCTAACCTAGAAGAATGTCCAAAAAAACAAAAAAGTAAACTGACAAACAATACTTATGCTAACTCAAAGAATGCAGTTTAAAGTGTGAAAGAGGCTGTTGGACCTTAGTAATGTGTTACTTTTTGAAAAGAGAGCTGAGAAGTATGGCAGAGAGAGATGATTTTTGATGAATTTTGATCTATTAGATTGAAGTTAACCTCTATATTGTGGAAAAAAAGATACTCTAAAAGAATGCACTGCTACTAGAAAAGACAAAATAGAAAAAAGGAGAGAAGTTTGTTGTAAATGATGGTGAATTGTTTTATTTATCAAGGAAAAGATAAGCATGGTTAGTTGTATTATTTTTTTAAAAGTGTTACCAATACATTTATATTTAACAGATGGTGGAAATATGTACAGAACAGAGCAAGAACAGATTAGAGTGGCTAATGCTTGCATATTGATATCACATTCGGGGGGGGCACTTAGAATTGCTAAAACAGTTGCAAGAATAAAGGAGAGATTTATGTGGAAGGGAGTTATAAACGATGTAAAAGAAATGGGTTAGTTCAGGAACACAAAACAAAATGTTGTTTTTAGCTACTAACACTATAGGTTGCAACTTGGACATTTTACCAAAGAGTCAATAAGAAGCCCTTGACATCATATCCTGAATGTATCCAATTCCAGTTCATTCTCCATGGTTCCATGTTGTATTGACTTCATTTGCCATAAACCTAGCCTCAAAGAATGGCAACAGATATGTTTCTGCCTTTATCAGATTATTTTACTAAGTGGGTTGGAGGCTGTACCACTGCCAAGTAAATGTGCAAAAAAAACAGGTGTAGTTACTATTTATTAATGAAGGTATTCTATGTATTGATAGATGTATTGTTTTTATTACTTGGTCCTTATAGATTTTTTATGAGGATGGGTTTTGCCCAAAATTTGACAAGGAGAAGGCTGAAAATTGCTTGGATTAAAAGACACCATTTTACCACTCCATGTCATCATCCTCAAGTATGTTTTGTTTTCAATATTTGAGCTTATGTCTACCATATTTCAGGCCAATGGATTAGATGAGTGATGGACGCAGACATTAAAAAATATGGCGTTAAATATGCACATGAGGGGAGAAAAAGGAAGATTGGGACATGTATCTTGGACATCTTGTGTATTCGCCTACAACACATCCAAGCATGCATCATCCCTATATATTAACACCATGAGGTAATGTTTGGAAGGAAGGCTGTTCTTCCTGTTCAATTGACTACACTAAGGAAGGAAATGAAGTACTGGAGGATTATCTCACAACTAGTCAATCCGCGAGTTTTAGTTATTATAAGTTTTAGGTATCATTGCAAGCTCAATTATTACAGGATGATGCTTTTTCTAAACTTACTACAAATAGAAAGGTAGTGTTTGAAAATGTAACAGAGAAACATCAAAATAGCATAGGAGAAGCAGAAAAATATTTACGACAGAAAAAATTTCCTTGAAATGAAAATAGTCCATTGATGTAACTCAACAATACATACCTATATTATAGGTCAATTCTAATAACATCATCACAATAATTATATTCTAACTTTGCTATTGATAGTACTAAACTCAGTAAAACCATTGACATCTAAAGTAACATAGATTGTCTGTCCATGTGTTCACTTGTTGCCTTTTATATCCTTCATTACCTCATAGTTATGTATATTTTCTATTGTATATGTAAGTGATCAAAAAGATCATTTGTAGTAAAATTTTATATAAGCTGAATTATAGTAATCTAATTTGACTTTAACTGTCTGTCTATACACACACAGTGTATTAGTACTGTGATAAACTGTGTAGTTATTTAAAAAATCTGCTTCTATTCAAATGGTATTATTCTAATGTTTTATTCACTAACGTGTTATAATCATAAAAGGTTATAGGATATATACAATGTAGTACTGATCTGTTTATTACATAGTTATGGTTAACTATATGTTAATATACTGTAGACAAGATAACATACATTTTATGTAAATAGGGGGTGTGGTTAGACAGTATGTCTCAACAGGAACAGATATATCGTATATCTATAATATCACATACTACACAGTCTATAAAAGACTACATGGTTACTACTGCCTGTGTAGATGTGTTTATTTCCACAGACTTATTTAAAAATAGTATACTGTAGGAGTCCTCTGTCAACTATGATGAAAATTCCTTTTATGTACTATCAAAAATAGCTACCCTGTAGTGCAGATAATAACTTATCTGCTATTCTACTTTACAATCTATAGCAGCTAGGAAAACTAAGTCTATCTCTTAAAAGAGACCACTTTTGTTCTTTGACCTATATATGACAAAAAAGATGTCTTAGTGTGGTCACCAAGTGGTTTTTAGAAAGATATTGCATTTCCAAGTCCACTCATTCGTGATGTATCACATCTTGGGCTTGTTGGCACTAAGAAGAGCTGTTCTGTCTTGATAATAAATCATTCTTTAGCTCTAATGATGGATCAACCAGTTATACAAGAAGCCTAACATTTAGGATCCCAATTTTACTGAACAAGTATAACACTCCTTACTCGCACTAAATCTCTGCACACATGACAAACTCAACAACAAGAGATAGCTTGTGATTCCAACAGGATGAGAGGACTCATGTAGTGATAAAAGTCCATCAATATAAACCCAGCCTATTGATTCGTTATATTCTTTAAAGTTGTAATTATGATGTCAATATATTTGAATAAATAAACACATCCACAAACAGGCATTTTTTCTTTCATGAATGAATGGATATGAGACTAAGTCTATATATTAGTGTGTATTGGAAATATAGTAGTTATGTATTGTGTTTATTATCAATGTATAATATGAGTTACTAACTAGTAATAAAAAATACACCATAGATATAGATTGTATCACATACAAAGTAAAGCAAGAGAGAAAATAAAGTAATAATTATTACCATTCCCTCTTAACCCTTAATTGCCTAATTAATTGTGGGGGGAATTTACTGTCACTTCAAAAAATTTTGGGCCACAAGACAATTGGAAAGCTTCTTTGGATTATTTAGGTCATATGTGTTTTTGAAGGCAATAAGTTACTTTAAAGTATTTTTATATGTGACCTAAAAGGATATTTGAAAGGTGATGAATTCAGTTATCAAGATCTGGTGAGTGTTTAGTTATTTTTTAACTAACTTGTGGTTAAGATTATATGATATTTTCATGTTTCATTATGTAACAATAGTAATTAACATGAAAACATCTTTGCTGTTTAGTTATATGAGTTGAATAGATTGATTATTAGCTAGAAATACACGTAAACATAATTTCTCTCTTTCCATTGCAGTCTCAACATTTGGTCACCTAGTATATATTGTGTGTATATTTCTTATGAATACTCAAAATATAAACACACAGTAAAAGATGGGAACCCTGTCACACAAATTACTTACTTGTAAGCATCACATAATGGCTTATATAGACGTTTACATCATTAAGCATGATTACATTTAATTCCCCTGTGTCAAAGGGTTAAACAGAAATACAGGTGTTACTACTGAAGTAATCTAAGCTCTAAACAGTTAAAGGATTAAAAAAAACTATGAATTAATGCTTTACTGAAAAAGGTTATATTTTATTATATTTTGTGGATAGGCATTAATGAGGATGGTTACAAATCTACAACAAAAATAAAACCTGGTATATTTCTTATGAAGGCTGAAAATACACAAAACACAGTAGTTAACATGAAAGATGAAAAAATCAAGAAATGTTAAAGTTAAATGGAAAGTACATACTGTAACATTTGGATCATCCTAAGTAGGGCTTTGTGACAGTTTTTTTTTAGTAATGTCATAGTCATACAAGCTGGAGATCTGTAATAATATAACTGCTAAATATTGTGTAAAGGAGACCTTATTATAATTTTCCAATACTAATAGTGTCACACAGAACAGTTGTAACAGAAACAACTTCATTGAACCTTAGTATAAATTAACTTGTCCCATGTAGCATTAGAAGGCTACACAAAACTTTCACTTGGAAAATATTTTCATGATCACTAAATTAATTTTATTATGTTACAATTAACACATATGTACAATTTTCATAGTAAAGTGTTTAAAGAAGACACTTTCATACTATGAACACACAGGTTATAAGGTGTCTGATATATAGAGTTTACACTGTATACCAAAGATAATAATACACTTACTGCAGTAGGTATATTAGGATCTGCTTTTGCTTGCTCTTCTAACAGATATGAACAATATCTGTGCATCCAAAAATATGAGGCACAGTATATACTAGTCCACTTGTACTACATATAATGATAATAGTAATAGTAATAATTATTCATCAATATCATAGTACAATCATTATATACACACATACCATGATACATGTGTACTTACATGTATATGACTATAATGATAAGTGATATAATATTAATATGTAATATAATAATTATACATGTACATGTAAAATATGACATCATATATTTAATTTATATCTCATTAAGTAATGTTATCATATGTGACCGTAAATACGAAAATGGTACCTAAACGCGCAATTATTGTTTTTTCACTACAGGCCAAAATGTGTTCGAAATGGTTGACTAAGGAAATCGAGATTTCGGTATGGTCGAGGTCTACAAAACACTATACTTCATGTTGCTCTTTCAAACTTAACAAAATTCTATGTTTTTCCAATGTTATAACAATTGTTGTCTAACACAACTGTTATAGTATACGGTTTACCGCGAATGGAGTCATGCTTGACGCGATGCACTGCCCTGGTAACACAGGCCTTAGCGCTAAGAGCTGCAGCTGTTACTTTCAGTTAGAATTCGATGGAGAAAACACAAACAATTGCTAAAGTCTTGAACGATCTTACCACGAGTAGATCGTTTTGTTCCAGTGACCAATCTCTACTAGAATCCTTTATAGAGGATACTTCCTTAGCAAAGACAGTTCCTTCGATGAACACGATGACTATTCCAGTATGTATCAAATTCTTAGTTTTACTTTGACTTTTACTAATTATTTAATAACCAAACATAATTATTTTAAGGCGACGAAGAAGTAGACCTCTCCGAATATCATCATCACATAGAGGCTTCTACAATATTGGGAAGTGATATTGATGCTCCTGAAGAGACTACAGAAGGTAGATGCTACATTAATGAAACATAGTCATACCTCTTTTGTAGGAGAAATCGAGCGCATCCCACAGACACTAATGAAGTAGCAGCACCTAATGAGGTAAAACAGACAATGTCTTGTACAATTCATACACTGTGTTTAGTTATGGAACATGATAGCACTCCTTTGGAATGGAGTACAGTTATGTTATTACTCTACCACAAAGGGAAAATGATGAAAGTAAGCTCAATAAAACAAAAATCTTCAGGACATACCATAATTACGGTAGATGTTGTTTATGAATCTGCTGACATAGCAGTACAAGAAAGGTAGTCAATCTATTACCATAGTTGACCATCAATTTCATTGTGATATTTCAGTTGAGGTTACGCTGGATGACAGAGGTATAGACAGAAATGAAAAAGAGAAAATAGATTACTTCTTTGAGAAGACGGATGTGGGGTGTGGTCATATAGGAATGGTCCTTGTAGCAGAGCTTCTCAGTAGACCACTACGAATCTATTAGGAGTCAAGGTGTCAAGCATTGGACCATTCGACACTTGATTTTTGTTATTTTTGGACAAATAATGGCCAGCATATCGACATCTACAAAGATTCAACATAGAGGACATCAGGTAAAGGACAGAGAAAAAAAATAAAAACACAGTTCATGCATCAAGGTATTAAGTAGTGTAAGCACAGCTTTCAACAATGACTAACAGAATATATCTTATAGATTTGTAGGACAACTTTTCTATTCTTTTTGCATAGCATCAGTAGAAAGAGATTAGAGCCATCAGGCTAAGTTATCTCAACTACAATTAAATACAAGAATTCACGGCAATGCTAATCGGCTACCACACAATGCATACACAACAGAGGAACTGAAACATACAGTCACATTCATAAAAAACTACGCTGAAACTCATGGTATTTTACTACCAGGGAGAATCCCTGTTTATAAAAGAATGACAACAATTGGCTTCCGACTCACATGAAAAGAGAGGTTTGGAATGATACATTCGTGCCAATGGACCATCATCAAGACGTTAGCTGGATACATGACTTTATCAAAATATGGAAGAAGTTGCTCCTCACGCGTCATCACAAAACCAAGATCAGATCTCTGCTGGAATATGCCAGAGAAATTCTGTTGCAATTACTCAGGCTGCTAATTCATCTGAGTCTCACAAAAACTACAGGTAAATATGAACGATAATAACAAAGGTAATAATGATAATTTATACTAGGATCATTGATTCAGCAAAGGCTCACATTGAGCAAGCAACAATCGAGAGAAATTTCTACAAAGCTGAATGTGCTAAAAGCAAAAATAACATTGAACAAGGGTTCACAATCGATGAACTAACTTTCTTTCTGCCTCCTTTTAGAACCTCCATTACTAACTGTACAAGAGACATAAGTCTTCATCTAAGTTTTTGATTTTGCACAGCAAATGTATTATCCAAGCAACCCCTTACAACCTGGACCAATTTATTTCCTTACACCCAAGAAAGTGTGGGCTATTTGGTATATGCTGTGAGGGAATACCCAGACAGGTAAAAATAATCATACAATACTTACATAGCAGGCAGTCCTTTTCTAGGTTAACTACTTGATGATGAATCTTGTGACACTGGCAAAGGATCGACACGGTTGTTAGCTTGTTACATGACTTTCTCACTAACTTTGGGCTCGGAGAGATGCACCAGTCTATGCATGCTGACAACTGTATAGGACAAAAATAAGAATAACAACAGTTATCAGGTAAAATAATAATTATCAAAAAATTATCATCATTATTAATATTAAATTTACTTAAAATAGTATCTGTGCTGGAGAGTGATGGTTGTCTGAGCAGATCCATTATTCTCTATTTATGGTAGTTGGACATACCAAGTTGCACACGATGCAGGTTTTGATTAATCAAACAAAAATACAAAAAAACAAAGGTCGAATGCCTGCAAGACATCGTCACAATGATTAACGAGTCAGCAGCACTTAACCAAACAAGACTTGTAGGAACCAGGATGGACAAATGATTTTCCCACGTATGAATTGGTCCACTCATCTTGGTGTATTCAAAAAGGTCCCAAACCATCAGCAGTATCATCAGTTTTTACTTTGTTGCTGAGAAGCCAGGCAGGGTCTTTGTTAAAGGTTCAGTGATTCTGAACAGGTGGAGTTGATCTCAGAAAGAGTGATTTATCTTGGAGCCCATCATCATCTCAATTACCACCTGTGTAGTGTCATCCAAAGGGATTGTCTGAGGAAGGCAGTGGTATCTCTTCGAAAAAAATCCGACATTTTGTACTCGCTTTGAGATCAAAGGATCTCACTTGTCCACAACCCTACTGCATTAAGACCAAAAATTGCTCTAATGACAACACGTCTCCTCTTCAGAAAAAGATGTGAAGCTCCTCTGACGTACAAAGTCCAAGAATCAACATCAGGTAAATTAACTAACTAATAAAAACATATTTATGGTATTTAGATTCCCCTCCAAAAAGCGATTAAGAATCTGTGGTAATTGTGGTATTGCTGGCCATAATCGAAATCCTGTCAAAAGAGCAACTAATTTCATTGCTTCATTATTACTGGGGCATTTCAAACTTATAATATTCCTGTTAACGGTTCTTTTCAGAACCACCACGCCCATTCTTTACAATGGTTCTTTTCAGAACCACCACTCCCATTTCTTTACAATGGTTCTTTTCAGCAACAAAAACAATTTTTTAACGTTCTTTTAAGAACCCACCATTTACAACAAAAGATTTCAATTGTTACATTAAAAGTTAAGCAGGAATGAAGGAAATGAATATTCTGGGTAGAGTGTGAAAATGCTTAATCCAACTTAAAAAGTAACATTAGAACTATTGACATATCACCACAATACACAAAATTCTACCACAATGATAATAGTTATAATACTTTGACTTCAAACTCAATATAAGATTAACAAACAATAAGGCAGAAACAGTTTTTGCTATTGTACACTATCCAACGTCTTCATTTGCAGGAGTTCTGTCACTTAGAACTAACATACATTATCTAGTAAAGTCTAACCTTTAACTAATAAAATGTTGACACATCTCGAGATTCTTTGACTCCAATCTAAATTCATCATGAGAAGGTAGCGCGGCACCTATTGGATAGTGACAGAATAGATACTAATCTATCAAATACTTCACTTACTAATCAGACATAGTTTTAG
Source organism: Gigantopelta aegis (assembly GCF_016097555.1). Classification (NCBI taxonomy): domain Eukaryota; kingdom Metazoa; phylum Mollusca; class Gastropoda; order Neomphalida; family Peltospiridae; genus Gigantopelta; species Gigantopelta aegis. Next base: position 34,200 of record NW_024533131.1, read on the forward strand.
CCTTCTTCGTAGTAAGAAGTCAAATGAGAGCATCTACATCTCTTCCTGGCTATTTAGCCACACGAGGTCTTGTGGTTTATCATGTGACATTATTCAATACGAGTAAGATTACGGAAACATTGAAAATAGCTAAAAAATGCATTTTTCTCAATAAAATAATTTACAAACGAAGCGTCTTCCTCCTCGCGTATCTTGGAAAACGGGGACGCGTGATTCCAAAAGGACCAAAAAACATTTTTGTAGCCAAAAACAAGCTTAACCATGTCGTGTGACTATCTCAAATTCTTCAATTGCGCGTTTAGTACCATTTTCGTATTTACGGTCACATATTATTAGCTAATAATATGAAAGTAACAACAAATAGACTGTACACACAGTGAACAATAAATATATATGATCTGGTCCATGAACCAATAAACATACAAAGAGGAAGGAACACACAACTACAGTATTGTCAATTACAGATATATTGTATTATATTCATATCGAGTTAATCATATTCATAATGTCACAAGTCATTAAGCTTACAAATATGGTCATGACCAGAGTACAGTCATTTAGCTGTTTACATATTGATTGACAGTTACACATTCCTTTTTACATTGTGAAGCTACAGTTCTTACATGGTACTTCAAATGTTCATAAATCATGTTATTACTATATTGACTAAATTCTCATTGCAAGATCTTTTCTTAAATTGTATACAAAAACAACCTAAAACTCAATTATTATTTTCTAAAATGGCTCTAATATAATGTGAAGGGTCACTAATGAAACAATTGACCACCATATTAATTAAAAACAATGAGTGAGCATTTAAGCACATTTTGCACACCACATCTTATCATTACCACAAAATGCACAAGTTTACACATGATTATAAAATATTGAAACAATAAATCAGGAAACTTTCATCTCCAAAAGTTTCATGTAAAAATTAATATCATGAAAATTTTAAAACACAAGATATTACATACAAAAGTTAATTAACTCCTAATATTTTGTCATGTACAACATGTTAAGCACTATAAAATAAGTACAGTATGGATTAGTTTATGTGAGTCATGTACAACATGTTAAGCACTATGAAATAGTACAGTATGATTAGTTTATTTGAGTTCTATAATGTAAATAATTCTAGAAAAGAAATCAAGGATGCTGTAAGCACCATGATGACTAGTGTATTTGCTAATTTTAGCTACTACATCTAAACTGTGTAGCTGATAAGGTCCACTTTTTTCTAGACATGCTTTTCATGGCTTTCTAACTTCCTGAACAATTGCTTCATATTGTATGGAGAATAATAGATAAACTTTTGATCTTACACTCATATATGTTAATTCAGATATCTCAAAAGAGTTATCTCATTCATATAAATACTCTCTACACTTTAAACACTTTCAACATTTGAAATTTCTTTTTAACAATGAAACTTTCATAATCTAAGGTAATATTTAATGATTTTATTAAAATGCTGAACTGTAATCCAGATGACCACAAGTGTCTGGATAAAATAAAGTAGCTACCTTTTTCTCACAAAATGGCCACATCAACTCCAACAATGAATTTATAAAGTTTAGAAATATTCAAGCCACACCCCTCAGCAACAGAGTAAACTCTTTATGTATCCTATTTTTCATTGACATATCTCACATGTTATCTATAAAATGTTTTTAATTACATGATTAAACTTTAATAAAGACTTTGTAACACACACACTTAATTTATACTAGGATGATTTAAAGGATATATTGTGATTATATTATAATAACTATAACACTTATATATCATATATGTAAATAATTATGATGATTTGATAATACAAGAAGTCTTATCATAAGACAATATCATCTCTGAATAGTACTATATTGTGACACACTTACATACCCCATCTTGAGCATTGACATTTGCTCCTTGTTGTAAAGCTTCTTTTACTTATGTAGTCGTCTTCTATGAACAGATTTAATCAGTTCATTATCCTAACAAAGATATTAAAGTTAATAAATGTAATATTACACATAAACAAGATCTATACAACATAGTTTATAATACAGTAGACATAATATTATAGAAGACATACTATAACAAGAGTACAGTAACTACTAATATAGTACATTGTACTAAGTATATGGACATGACCTATATACCAAACTATAGGGTCAAGTACATACGTTACTTATATTAGATCCAATAAAGTAATCCACCAGGTCATGTTTAGTTTAGATAGAGGGAATATCTTGAATATGGCGGTATTACTGAGTGGACTAGAGAAAAACTGACCAATCATATTAAGTCTTACTGAAGGAAATTCTCCATTTTAATACATTTAGTATACTTTTATAAATACTCACCAATTCTTTCTGATCCATTTCAAAACAAGGAAAACAAGACCACACCCAAGTTTTTAAGGCGTGTTTTTGACGTTGTATGGTGTAATGAACGGTATCGTGTAATCTGTCCTAACTCGATCTTCTGAAACTATCTTCATTATTATACGTACACTATTAACTGCTATAGTAGTACCTTACTATCTATAATTAAAGAAACTCTCAGTAATGTGTAAGTAATATCTCAATATCTGGTATATACTGTGTAACATATTCCTTTACTCAGTGAATTGTTTCCTATACTTCATAATTCATATTACTGTGGTCGTCTTGGGATTAAAATGCTTTTTATGATGTCACTATAATGTCTTCTGTTAATTTATATGGTCCTTGGAGAGAAGACAAGTTCAACTTGCTAGACAGGCCCAATTTCACCAATAACAAGTTCTATTGATGTCAATGTATAGAATTATTAACCCTCACTGGTGTCCATGTGAGTGAGTGGTTATAGTACTTGCTTTATGTGTCAATGTATCTGTCTATTCTAAAACATATACAATGTGCCAAGTTTATTGCTTCCAAAAATTACTAAATTTATAATATATTAATATTTATTATCAATATTTTAAACATAGGAATAATCCCAAAGTGGCTTTTCAAGTTATTTTAAATTTACTTGCCCTCTCTTTGATAAAATCTTCATGTCCGCGCCCATTTTATAATTATAATTATCACATGATCATTTTACTTTATGAGACTTGATTGAAGATTTTTCTTTTATGTTCACTTAAACATTATTTGTTTCACTGATAGCTATTACTATGTTGGGACTAAAAGTGATTTATGTCTTGATGTTTGACTTATGAACTGTTTTTTGTAGTAACTGTAAGTGAGTCAATAGTCTATACATTCAGTATTATTAGTGTAGTTATATAATTGATACAACAACTTGGATATATATTATACTCTGTCTGAGTTGAGAAAGCTACTCCAACATGTAGATAACTTTGCCGTTTTACGTACTATCCACATGGGACTTGCTTCAATCAATTCAGCTGCAAATACGCATTTTATATGTAAACGTTTGCTCTATAGTGCTACAAGAAAGTAGCAAACTATAAACTCCATATATTTTCAATGGCATACTTTCAACATACTTCAAATTTTGTGACTTCAAGGACTTAACAAAAAAATTTATGGCTTGAAAAGTCAATCATCTGTCATGTGGCAATTCAAAATTACGGGTTTTAATTATATGAAGCTGAATTGATTGATGCAAGTCCCATGTGAATAGCACGTAAAACGGCAAAGTTATCTATATGTTCTATTATACCTATTAGATTGTACATTACATATGATTATAATAATACCTGTATTATATGTTACTAGAGCAGCTACAGCTCAAACAAGAGCAACTGGAAGGACTACCGAACCACACCTTAGAAGTATAGGTATAAGAGCAACATGATGATAGTCAGTATATTATACTATCTCTTGTTTTTTTCCATTTGGGTCAGATTGGACAGCTCTGCCCTAACAGCTCCATATTGTTCTATTGTAATAAGTCTAGACGATCTGTTGATGTACCTGTTTCAATACCATCAACAATAACGGCTGTATAATTGTTTAGATCATCTGATGATCACTTCAATAGTGAGTTACAGAATCTTCAGAAATAATTTAAATAAATATATAGCTCTCATTGACCTCCATTTATGGCTTACTGAATTATTGACAATCTCTCTCTCTGTCCTTCTCTCTCTTTCAATCTCTCTCTCTCTATGCATATATATATATATATATATATAATATATATATATATATATACTGAAGTATCTAAGTCTGTTGAGAGTGCTCGATGTGTTTAGACAGAGCGGGTTAGAACAGAAAATAAAGGACAAAAGAACAGAGCTCTCGCTGTGTTGCTGTTACTCTGAGTTTCACGCATTATGCATCGTCAGACGCTGGATACTACTCGGTTTACAGGCTGGTTATATAGCATCGAGGTGTTAACTATGTCTTATCCCTAGAGAATGTGCTAAATAGTACTTGTTTTCGTGTCAGCATTTGAGACAGTTTGGATCTTTTATTCAGGGTGGTAGTTTTTGTCGGCGTTGATGATAGAGAGCTTTTCTGTTAGGGCAAAGGTTGCACCGCTTTGTTGTGTTGGAGTAGGGCTTGTGCCCTTCGGTTTATTGACCAGTGTATTTTGAATTCCTCACCTTCTTTTCTTCAGTTGCCATACCTACTTCGATAGTTTCCGTGCTATTTCCGTATTTCTCATGCCTAATGATTGCATGTGTTGGAGTATCTCTGCTTGAAGGCGTGTTCAGTTTAGGCCTATGTACACCTTTTTTCTCATTTCTTCTCATGTTTTTGACTTCTGCATTGTAGATGATGTTTATTGGACTGGCATTCGCCGTTTAGTGGGCATAGGTCTTTTTTTCGGCAGTTGCAGGTTTCTGCGTGCGCATGCAGGTGTCCTTTGAGACCTCATTATTTGTGTGCCTTGATGATGTTGGCTATGTTTGGCATGCAGCTGTAGCTGACCTTAACAGTGTTTTTTTGTTGAATATTTTGTGTAGCCTTGAGGTTCTCTATCATCAACGCTGACAAAACTACCACCCTGAATAAAAGATCCGAACTCGTCTCAAAATGCCGACACAAAACAAGTACTATTTAGCACATTTCTCTAGGGATAGACATAGTTAACACCCCGATGCTATAATACCAGCCTGTAAACAGAGTATATCCAGCTGTCTGACGATCACATAACTGTGGAACTCGGAGTAACAGCAACACAGCTGAGAGCTCTGTTCTTTTGTCCTTTAATTCTGTTCTATATATATATTATATATCTATATATATATAATATATATATATATCTTGCTCTAACTTGCTTTTCTTCTAATTCATTGAGAATTTTTTTCTCTATATTCCTATACCAAATAGTTATCTGACATTAACAACTACTTTTAACGAAAAATATAAATTCAGTTAAAATCAAACATTTAAATTTGATCACATTACATTTGAAAGTGATATTAATCACTATCTGTCCACTATTTATTATCTATAATTATGACAGGCCTCACCCATCCTCTTCTTTCAAATATTGTGTAAACGAGTGCTACATGACTATATATCTCTTTTCATTCAGGGAAAGAAATGTTGGACAATTTTTTTGGTCCACCAGACATTGGTCAAACCAAAGGTACAATATAGCAATATGTAGTTAGTGATTGTTCTCTCTCTAAACAGTATTAGTTTGTGTTTATAGTTTTTTTTGTGATATAGACAACATTAGGAATAGATAGTAGAATTATATGCTATTATAAATTCTATTACTAAATATACTTATAAATGTATTTAGTGGAGACCCCTATCAACCTAATGATCCTAGAATTGGGCACTCCTTCAATTAGCTAAATATTTCATATAATTATAAAGCATTTATATATAAGACTGAACAATGTGCAATACTCATACAAGTACTTTTGTTCCCAATATTATAACTTAGTCTTTCTCTATTCTTAGTACTTAAGATGGACTAATACTTCAGATCTATGTAAAAATTGATGAAATGCACTGATTGTGGGATTGGAGAATTTGAAAAATAAACACAGATTCACTCTATTATATATAGGAGAACCATGAGTAAGATCATTATAATAATTGTCATCTCTTTATACTATAATACCTTAAAAGTTATCTGATAAAAGAGCATTTTTATATGATATTCCATCAAATAAATTTTGCACATGTACATGTGATATGTGTTTTTAAGAGAGAGTCATTAATCTATCTCAAGACAGCCGGGGATGTAAGTTAATAGCATACATACCTAGTTTACATTAATTTATAATGTATCTTTACTCTTAATTTCTGCTTATTTCTATAGTGTCGTTGTACTTTCGTGATCAAGGTTTAAGTCAGAGAGAGGGTTCTCAAATAAGATGACTCATCCCAATCTCAACTAATCCTAGAGAATGTGATACATTAAAAAAACTTACACCAAATATTATGGTAAGGATATGTACATACATCATATTATCTGTTTGTCCTTCTATTCACACAGACATATTTTATTATTTCATCTATTATGTCATAATACATCATTATAATCTCTGTAGTCACATTTATTTTCTAAGGATTCATTTTATACTTCATACCTTTTGTATCCATCATTATGCTAATGTATGTTTCTCATAGTTTATAATACTTTATTTGTATAATTTCCTGTTATGTTTTAAAACTCTGTTTTTGAGTTCATTGGTCTTTGTCATTCTGTAAAGCCTAAGAGTAAAGTTCATCATAGAGCTAAAACTTCCAAATGCTCATGTCAGACTCTGTCATGTGATCAGTAAGTATAGTGCTGTTATATACCAGGGGCTGTAGAAGATACATGGAGTGTCAGGACTAGAGAGATCGTTAAGTGGGTGAAGATAAGTTAGAGGCATAACGAACTTTGTGTTTCTATCTCTCTCTCTTTCTTTGTAGACTCTTGTTCAATATTTTTGTTAAAGTTAAACCAAAGAGAAAGATGGAACCATGGACCACATCCACTTTTAAAACAGAAGATCATTTTACCATTGTATATGATCATTTCATTTTCTAATATAATGCAGGTCCCACCAAAACAAGACTCAGTCTAGCTTACTACAGGAAATCAGATGAGCTTCAAATTTATATCTGTGATAACATGACTATAGATTTAGAGTGATAGCTTATATAGATGTGTAAGCTTGAAATTTATATATTTTGTAAAGATCAGAGACAAAAGCACTCAAGATTTGAAAATAAGTGGCCAGATTCCTTATTTCTTAATGTTACATGTAAACATACACAGTCTTGAGTAAGTTTCATTTTTAACCCATTATTGTATAAGACAATAATCTCACTATCAGTTCAATTTTACAGTTATTGGTGTTTTGTTATTCTTGTATGTTGAACATCTATTAGGGGAACTACCACAAAACATGAACCTAACTGAAATTGATAACCTAATTACTGTATGTTTTTAATTTTACTTAAAAGTACTGAGGACTCTCTCCTCCTAGAAAGAGGAAGAAAATGGTTGAGTCATTAAGAGAAGTTTCCTTCTCAAAATTACTGAGTATGTTGTAGTGTATGTGCAATCTGTCCCTAGTGTTTGACTGAGAGATTTAATTGAACTGATTGGAAGTACAAAAGATCATAAAGAAGGAATAAAAAGCATAGAAATAGCTTAAAGGAAAGGATGACTTAATACTCTTATACAATACTCATTAACACCTAACGTAATTACATGTAGGAATAATCAACACATACATGTGTATTTATTACACAACTGCTAATTACATACATGTAGAGTTATAACACTTTTATATTACATGTACATTCACTTAATTGTTTACAAAATTTATACTAGTTTATGATGTACTTGTGCTAAATATAACTTCATCAAACACAACCAATAATATAGTATGTCTAATAGATTACTCAAAGCAACTGTTTGATATGAACAAAAATGTTTTCTCACTTGTTACATCCTTCTCAAAATCTATCAGCTAATGTCATCCCTTCGTAACTCTTTAAGGAATTAATTTACTACATTGTTTTTGTATGAAATTACTATAATCAACATGATACAGTACTATAACATGATACCGTACTATAACATAGGAACACTGATACAATCTCTACCTGATATTATATTGTTATCAGGGACTGCATCAGATGTGTCTATTGTATTGATGAAGGATAATGGATAGATTGATAATTGTTTGTATTGTTTGGTTTATATGAAGTAAATTGCAATATTAATGTCCTTAGATATTTCGTAATATGTTAAGAGAAGACGAACAAGAACATGGGTAAGTACTACGAACGCTGTACCTGAAAAGTACTTTACCCGGACAAAAGTGTCTGCAGTACTTTAGCACTGTTTGTGCGTTAATACTCGACTATAGTGTAATATAACGTAAGAACTTTACCAACTAAGTCACACGAGCTCTTTGGCTAACTCCCGCGATTGTATTGCATAACAATACTTTTCTCGCACTTCTATCACGATACTGATATCGACGCGAACTTAACACAAGCACACCCAATATGATATTATATACATTATAGTATAAAACAAATTTCAACCTATAGTAATAATAATTGACCTTTCCATGATATTATCTTATATTATCTAAGCTTAGCCACATTTTCGTATATATTAGACCTAAATATGCATCATTTTATCATATTCATAATTGAGTACTTCAAATATGTACTTTACAATAATAACTCATGGATACTCATGTCTCAAGGATAGGAGAGAGACCTTCCTGTCATGATGTATTCTTGATACATTTTAATATCAATTCACTGAAAGCTAAATATTTTGATCAGACAATGAATGGGAATACTTCTTATTTGTCTTTCTGGTACTTATATAGAATTTAATTGGCTCAGATAGCATTCCTCTTCTCTTTTATCAATAACTTGAATCTATTTGTTTTTTTTGTGACATGTCCATTATTTGCATAGCAAAAGTATAGTACTCTTATTGTTTATTACAAGGTTCCCAAATGTATATGCACGCATAGTTTTTCTGGAATATGCCAAACAAGATACTAATAGCTAACGACATACTTATTCTCCAGGAGATATTCTTGACTAAAAAGCTCTAGTTGAATGGTTTTTTTGCTGCACAACAGATGAAGCTTTAAGTTCTATTCCTTTAATAAAGTGGCTGCTCCTATAGAATATGGCTGAAAAACAAGGAAAACCTATTATGAGTGATATATTTATTGCAATCACTACAAAAATCTCTTGTCTTCTAATACATTTAAGATCCACACCGCATAACCTTCACAAGGAAGATGGCTTAAGTAAAAGATTGTCGTATGGTTCCTTTTAGTCCACTTGATGTGTCACCACCACCATCACCACTGTTCCCACAACCAATATCATTGACTAACGTACCAAATTCTACTGAAAGAAATCAGTAGTATAAAGAGAGTGTCACTTCTCTGCCAGATAATGAAGTATAAATATAATATCATTATACCTTCTTATCTGGCATGAGTAACACTCACTGTCATAGCAACTTAAAAATCATTATGATATAAGTTGCTAATGACAGTGAGCCTCATTTCACTATTGTTGCTACTTAAGCAACATGACTATAGACATTTTGTTCATGGATACCCTGCTCTATTTTACTTTTTTGTATCATTTGTAAGTCTTGCTAGTTAAGTACTTTTTTAAATGCATTTTTTCCTCTAATTTGCCTCCAGAAGATAGTTTTTTGGCATAAACTGGAATAAAATAATATGGATTACTTTCTCTTGGTTCTCAGGAAACATCACCTCAACCAAAGAATTTTAATATCAAATTGACTTTGGAAAGAAGCTTAACTGTGTGGTGGATTGTTATTTTTACATATTTTTTTTTTTCAAACTATTATAAAGTGCCTGCAAGAACAATTGATGGGATGGAATGGTTTTAAATTTCTGGTAGTCCGTTATTTTGGCTTTAGGTAAATTTGCTAACCCAATAAAGCACGATAGCATCGCATTTACCAAAACCCTAATTACATCAGAGCAAATATTTACAAGAACAATATAATATGACTTATTAACAACATCTCAAGTTTAACTTATAAATCATTAACATTACAATAACATACATACTGGACTTTAAAACATTTGAGAATCTATCGATAGAGACTAGTATTGCCGTGTACAAACAAGGCCACGCTATTTCAGTGCAAACATTTTTTCGCAATTACTCACACCACAGTCATTCTATACAATCAATTTCATCTCAAAATTACAGCTTTGACTTTGCTCACTGGTTTTATGCAACACACTTGGTTTGAATATGTACTGAACATGAACATTGAATGATTATTTTTTTCATTCATTATTTTGTCATCAAAAAAATGTTTTATTATTAAGAGTTTGATTAAAATAGAACAGATCTAGATATGTTGCTTTTATCAATAATCATTCATTGTTACTTACACTATGCAAAAATTATATATTTCCTAAACATTTCCATGAGAAATATCTTTGGGAAATACAAATAGCCAATATTTCCATTCCAATTTCCATAAAGATTTTTAAATTTTCTTAAGTTTCCTCTCATCAGAAACATTAGATTTCTGAACAAAATTCTATAGAAAATACACAAGTTTGTCATATAGCTTTCATCTGGAAAACACAATTGAATGACATATAAAAGTACTACTACATAAGCAACAAAAGTATTGCACAAAATTCTGGAAATTTAACTGATTTTCTAAGTTCATTTTTTAATTAAGACATAGCTTCACATAATCATAATTACAATGTTTAGAACAAATAGTTTTCTGAGGAATGTTAATCAATTAATATAATTACGTGCCACAGTAATAAGGACAACTCTCTCAGACACTTTGGTAATGAGATTCCAACCAAAAAAAACAAAATAAATTTCAATAGTTCAATAGATAGAGTATATTAGTAACAAAGTCTCCATTATCTTTGCTGTGAAGTTCTATTTCAATCTTACAGTGTCCCCAAAAAATGTGGTCAAGTAAGACAAAGTCACTATCACTATATACATATTTATGGACCTATCCCGATCCTCTCCCATTCCCATGAATATTTGTGGATTGTTTTTTGGCGGCTGATATTCCATGCTTTCAGACTCCATAGCTTTGCTTCTGTGTTTGAAAACAAAAACATTTCTATGGTTTACTAAGTGTACAGTATCCCATCATCTCTCGTAAAGAAAAGCTGTCGTTTATTTAATTTTACCGATTATTAAACCGTCTTCGAGAGTCAGTTAACTGAACCACTTCGATGGATAAAGAAGTCATTGTAAAGAAAGGACTCAAGTAGCGATCAAATCTTTAAATTGTATGAATCACAAATCGAAGTAGGAGATCTAACAATTGAGCATAAGCACTAAATACATTCGATCATATCTCAACGCAGACTGTGCACGTCTCAAGTTCCTAGGTATGGCTGTCAAACTAGTACCATGAATGAAAATGATTTAATAACAGTGGTATGTTGCTAAGTATAATATCTTACCTGCTATTTTTTTACCATAATTACTTAATTTGTTTGGAATGTCAATATTTAATTAACAGCTTTTCATAGTATTTCCTGCTACATGTAATTATATATATTATTATTATGTCAATAAATCACAGCACAAGTCTATGTAAACTTGAGAAGTCTTTTTTTACCTTTTTATTATGATCCTTTATGTAAAAGTGATTGACGTTACTTTTCAGTCCTGTCCAATTGCTTTTCCATTAAATGTTACAAAATACTCTTTGTGCTTGTATATCTGAATTGAAGAAAACACCCAGCACATCAACACTCAAACTATAACTGATATGTGAAATGGGGGATTGGTTAAATCATGACAATAGGGTGTTATGGTTCATGCAAATACCCTTTGATTATTGTAGTGCAATTAATGACGTTAGTTTTCCATTTAACCATGACAAAGGAACATATCTTACAATCAATCTGGACTATTCTGTGGGCATGCAATGTCATAAGGACTTAGTTTTATTTTCGAACGTTGCATCAATGTGGACCAGTACTTAATGACCTCATAGCTCTTATCATTCCACTTTGTTTTAGTTAGTAAAGCAGCTGGTATCTGTCATCCTTGCTTAAACTTAACGTGTGTCTTTGGGTACAATCAATGGGAGTTTAAATTCCTATGCTAATGTTTTCAAAATACTATAACACGATTTTTTTCCTAATGGCCCTGTGAAATTTCTCAGTCTTTTATTTTCCTGGCTTAACTCTATATTATTCTTGAGACTTGTTTTATTAATGGTATGGGTTCTCATGTAGTAAGGTATGGTCGCCGTTTTCTGGTTCCCATGCTATGTTATGTTTGCGACTAATATTCATCATAATATTTCCAATAAAGTGGCGTGACTTGGTGGCAAACAATCACTATTCCCATATTAGCTACTATGTTCATGCTCATATACCCAAACTGATCCACACGTCTTCAGCCCTTCACCACTTAATTTTTTGAGATAAAACCAAAA
>NW_024533132.1:0-52419 GCF_016097555.1 Gigantopelta aegis
GATACCCTGATGACAAGCGGGGGTTGTATTTATTTATTTAAGTAATGGGTTTTTATGATTGTGAATTGTACCCACCCCCACCCACCCACCCCGCACACACTCCCTTTAGTGATAATTATAATACTAAATCGAGGGAAAAAATACTGGGGAGAACTTTAGACCGAGTACTCTGCCGTTCGAGAGTTAGACGGACATTTGGACGGTTATGATCGCTCTCCCAGCCAGAGTTAATTCTGTAGCGAAAACACGGAGATGCTACCTACAACCAGGTATGCAAATATTCCCGCTCTAATACAACAATAACCCTATGTTTGACGCTAAATACCATTACAATGATCATTTCGCTATAGCGTTGTTGCTGCTTGAGTTGAAGGCTTTAAAACTTTCCCTCGATTTCTAACGCAAATGACCACGAGAACTCGCTGTTGATCGGAAACGGTCGTTGGATATTACGTTGGCGATCGGAAACGGTCGTTGAGTGTTACGTCGACGCTCGGAAACGGTCGTTGGTTGTTACGTCGGAGATCGGAAACGGTCGTTTGTTGTTACATCGACGCTCGGAAACGGTCGATGGTTGTTACGTCGGAGATCGGAAACGGTCGTTGGTTGTTACGTTGGAGATCGGAAACGGTCGTTGGTTGTTACGTCGGAGATCGGAAACGGTCGTTTATTGTTACGTTGGCGATCGGAAATGGTCTTTGGCTGGTTACGCTGGTGATCAGAATCTCGTTATTAGAAGTCGAAAAACTTCCATACACACCTGCTATGTTCGCATAAACGTGATCCAGCGCTGATCAAATGTGGTACAAAGCTATAATCTATGGTCGGGACGGCGGCATGTTTACTTTGTGTGGTTAATCTAGCCACGCAATTTTAAAATGTGTCAACGGAAAAAGGGGACCCACAAGTTACAAGGCAGGAACCGGACACTCAAGTCCTTCTCCTAAGGTCCCTTTCTGAACAGTAAAGAAAATGAAAGGAGAAAATGAGAGAGAGAGAGAGAGAGACGGGAACGAGAGAGAGAGAGAGAGAGAGAGAGAGAGAGAGAGGATGCAGAGAGAGAGAGAGAGATAGAGAGACGAGAGAGAGCGAGAGAGAGAGAGATATTAACACACCAAATATCACAATTCGATACTTACGTTGTTGATGGTTCAGATGCTGGTAGTTTGATACCGCAAACCACAGACTCCTTGCTTATTTATTGAAACAAATCGCTGCAACATGTGTCTAATGTGTTAAAATCAATTATTACATATTACACCACGGCAATATACTTCGTCTATCATCAGTTTATCTAACTGTTGGCGACTACGTGCCGATAACACATTTCCAGTTCAGGATGTTAGAACAAAATAGTCCCATTCAAAAAAATAAAAAAATAAATTAAAAACCCCCCAAAAAAACAATAATAATAATAATAATAATAATAATAATAATAGTCATAAAAACTAAATAATAATAATAAACAGTGAATCAAATGAATCAATCAATTAAAATGAAAGAAAAGCAGATCAATATATATTTTACATAAATATTTTATATAAAACAAATCACCATTGGAAGAAATAATAAATTCATTCGAACAAAATTATTTTGGACAAAAATCAATATTGATACAAACTACAAAACACCATGATGTCCAGGCATGCATCGGTTAAAGGGACAGACCCTAGTTTTAAACACAAAGATATATTTTTCACCTAGACCCTAGTTTCAACCCGTAAAATGAACACTAAGTTTGGTTAATTTACCAAACTGTAACACATTTGGATACAACAGAGTGAAACAAGAGTCTGTAACGTCGAAATACCCTTAAAAACGTGACTACATAACCGTTACTTATCAGACGAACGTGCGTTTTAAAAAATTTGAAAAATTGCATTTTGTGGTAGTAGAAACACCAGAATGACCAGAAACACTTCGGCTGTATGGAAATGGATAATCTAAACAATAAAATATAAGTAATGTTTGATTTCAGTGATCATAAACGGCTCTAACAGCAAAGCATATGCCTTAGTGTTTAGAAACTAGAGTCTGCCCCTTTAAAAATATATTGATATTTTAAGTAAGAAAACTGTAATTTAATTTTAATAATTTAAAAATATTTAAAATGATTTTTAAATAAGAAGACAAAACATAATAAGCATAAAAACACTTGCAATTACCTACATTAGATATGAATTTGGCTAGGGTGTATTTAATCAAATATTTGTGTCCAGTATGACACAATAACAGAACGAAAGAAACATTTAAAATACATCTTGGGATATTTTAAACTATTTTAAAGGTACTCGCTTTAAACACAATGTCATGATTATTTTGAAACCAATTCTTGATCGACATGGGGTCCAGTAGCCCAGTGGTAAAACGTTCGCTTGATATGCTGTCGGTCTAGGATTGATTCCCGTCGGTGGACCCATTGCGCTATTTATTGTTCCGGTCAGTGCTCCACAATTGGTGTAACAAAGACTGTGGTATGTACTAACCTGTCTGTGGGATGGTGCATATAAACGACTCCTTGCTGCTAATCGAAAATAGTAGTACATGAAGTGACGACAGTGGACTTCCACTCTCAATATCTGTGTAGTCTGACGCCATATAACCGTAAATATAATGTGTTGAGTGCGTCGTTAAATAAAACATTTATTTCTTTCTTGTTGAGCCAGACCTCAACATTTTGAGCCTGAGTACCAATTTTGTGATATATAAAATGTGCGAAAGAACTTCATGGACATTATTATAATTTTTGTTTTAATTGTACATACCTGTATTTGTATTATTTAACTATACTGTTTGTCATAATTCCATAAGGTATGGCTTACGTACCTTTATGTTTGTTTTATTGTGTAAATGTTGTGAGATATTAATAAAGTATCTGTCTTCTGGAAGGGAGTGGTTGGGTATGTCAGCCCGTCTTAAATACAAATAAATAAATGATACTAACTTAGATGGATGCAATTACTCCATCCCAGTGATGGCGATCGATCCAGCGGCCTATGTCACCTCAGAGAAGTGCTCTTCCAGTAATCTACACCCAGCTCCTATGACGTAGTAAAAGTATATTGTCTGCCCACTTCCACAGAGTTGAAAATTAACATGAAAACTATGGTCGCCATATATATTATTATTATTATTATTATTATTATTATTTACGCTGAATTTCCAATTTTTTTTATTTTAGATGGTATGGGTTTACAATTTAATAAATTAATATGTTTTTATATAAATTTTATATTTACATGCCAATTAATTGACTTTCGGAATAATTCCTGCAGTAATGGAAAATGTCATTGTTAGTGTGAGTTAAACCTATGAAATACATTTTGATTTTATCCCAGAATAAAATAAGCTAATTAAATAGGATTGATTTCACCATAACATTTAATAATATAAAAAAAGTTGGTCTACTAGATAATTATGGCATATCCAGTCCATTCCAATAAGCCGATGACTTCAAAAAATAATTCTGCAATACGTTTTGAGCTATATTTGTTTACAGCCCGAGATCAAAATCGTAGAGGGTGTATATTACTAAATCAAATCCCACAGACGACAATAGTAACTAACATATGTGGTTAAAACTCCTACCTGCAGCGTATCAATCGACATAAACGCCACGGATATAAATACTACCACCCCTCACCCTTAAAGAGAATCGGAACAAAAGGGAGTGAAGCTGCTCATTTCTGAGATAGCGTCTATGACTACCTTAGTTCCGCACAAATCACGAGTACTTGTTAACAGGTACCCCATACATGTTTCAAGCACAAGGCTACTTGGCAAATGGTACTAGATGAAATAAAATTGCAAACATTTTAGTACAGATGAAACATTTTTTTTTTTTACAACCAACACATTCACATTTGTCACCAATCACAGGCCTTGTGGTGTTCACTTCTCTATCAAAAGTTGGGTGCACCTCGAACTTTGACCTAGCCGGAAGTTATTTGGTTTAGTACTACCTAGAAGCTGAGAATGAGTCTAGTTTTTAAATATATCAATGTAGATAAAAGAAAGGTTTCTTTCAAAAATACCATCAAACTGTAGATGTTAAATCTTAATACATGTGTTAGGCGGTTTTCATGCAGTGCATTGATACTAAAGGAATAATTACACATTCAGTTGTTTTTTTCCCAGTATAAAACAACAAAAAAACTACATTTAACCTATAGACTTTGATAGCAATTTGTTAAGAAATTATTTCTATTTATTTACATTGTAATGTTTGGCTCAAAATGTTATGCGAGTTGGCATGGATTTATTATTTATAACATGATTTCATACAAATGTTAAACAATATCCATTATACATGGACAACGGAATGTGTTGGAATCATTTCGATTCCATCCAATACCTTTATTACAATATTTACGTGATACTGTCTTTTGTAGTAAAATTCAGTAACTATCTGTGATATTTGTATTTTTTGCACAGTTCTTTACACTGTGATTTTATTTGCCTCTTGAATTTTTATATTGATGTTGATCATCACTTTATTTGTTTGCATTTACCATAGTTTGACACCCAATAACCGATGCATTTTCGTGCTGGTGAGTCGTTAAACATCTATTATATTCTTTTCTTTATTCATGTTAAAACATCGATACCTTTTTTTTATCCAAACGGACTATAGTATGATATAATCAAGAAAACAAATTTCATTCTGCATAGCGCAGGATGAATGTTTAATTATGGGTTGAGTATTGTCGTTTTATTTGTATTGTGACCAAGCAGAACATTGCTCTTGTTGTTTTCAGTTATTCTCTCTCATATTGTTGTTTTTTACCAGAACGCAAATTACTAACGAAGCTGAATACATCCTGTTACCTGCAAGTGATGCATTTCCTAAAAGTGAGAGAATTAATTATACACACTAACAGAATGAAACCTGATCCTATCCTGTTTTATTGTTTGTTTTACAATATAACCGTATTTTTATAATATCATATTATACCATGTCATACTGTCATATTGTAATATTCTAAGCTTTCGATATCGATTTAGAGGGCTCGATTAGTACAATAATAGAGTGCTCATTTGAGTTGCGACAGACAGTAGAATTAAACCCCATCGGTGGTGTCGTTAAACAAAACAAACTTTCTAAACACCATCAGCGAATTTACGGGAGTTTGTCACCCCAAACAATTAATGAATGAATTTTTAGTGACACCACAGCTCAAATAATGCATTGACTATTAAGTGTACAACTAAAGTATATGCGAAAATGAAGTGAAGTTCATATTTTAAAAAAGGAAAAATTTCTATTGAAAAACAAAATGTAGCGTTTGACACCCAATAGCCGATGATTAAGTAATCCTTATGCTCTTGTTGTATTGTTAACCAATACAACACATGCACAGTGTCGTTATATCTAAGTCCCCTGCGTGTGCTGTAACCTCACCGTGGTGCAGGGGTGTAACATTCTCTTTGAGAATGGCCAATACAGCACAAAATTGAAGTTTTGAGTAAAATTCGGTGTCCGTAAAATTCTGTGATATTTGTGTTTTTGCACAGTTCTTTACACTGTTTTTGAATTTTTATATTGATGTTGATCATCACTTTATTTATTTGCATTACCATAGTTTGACACCCAATAGCCGATGTATTTTTCGTGCTGGGGTGTCGTTAAACATTCATTCATTCATTCATTTGTATATCTAAGTATGAGTATCTGAGTGATCAAATGTTTGACAGCCAATAGCCGATGATAAAGAAATCAATATATTCTAGCCGTTTATCGAAACTAGTTTTAACTCGTAAAAATGGACACTACGTTTGGTTAAGTTACAAACCTGTAACACATTTGGATAACATTACAAGAGAGTGAAACAGTGTGTGATGTTGGAACGGTGAAATATCGTTAAAACTAGACTAAAACCCGACTCCATAACTTATTTCTCAGACGCACGTGCATTTTTAAAAATATGTTGTTGTTGTCGTTTTTCTCTTGTCAATCCTGAGTTTGAGTTGCTGTTGCTGTTGCTGCTGTTGTTGTTGTTGTTGTTTTCTTTTTCTAACAGTGGTTTTGTAAAAACAAAAATGAAAATGGTGGGGGGTTTTAAAATACATTTATGTCAACTCATGATGTGCGGAAAACATCCCACGAAATAGCCTCTATTTATTATTAGTATTTCAGTATGTTTGTGTATATATGATTGGCAAAGTGGTATTGGTAAGCATAACTACAACACAACAACAATCAATGATGTAAATGTGACTAATGTGAAAGTCCGGTTATTACCACCCCCCCCCCCCCCCCCCCCCCGAATCTGTCAGCATATGCATGATGTGAACGTGGACTAAAGCCGCCCCCCCCCCCCCCCCCCGCCAGTTTGAAACCAAACGTACGATGTGTTCGTGACGATAAAATCAGCATATGGACTAATACTCAGGTGTGTATCCTGTTGATGTTTGTCGAACG
This sequence comes from Gigantopelta aegis, assembly GCF_016097555.1. Classification (NCBI taxonomy): domain Eukaryota; kingdom Metazoa; phylum Mollusca; class Gastropoda; order Neomphalida; family Peltospiridae; genus Gigantopelta; species Gigantopelta aegis. The sequence continues at coordinate 6,422 of NW_024533132.1, forward strand.
GTGTAACCGAAACCTCGCTTGTGTGAAAATGTATCAGGTAACTTATGAAATGAACAATTATTTCTCACACCTGTACCAAATATTGCACCATTCGACTCGATAAAAAGAAGACATCCACTTCGTATAGAACAAGCTAAGAGAAACGCACACCAAGCTATGTATATAATTTTGTTTCTGTTTTTTGCTCTTTTTTCATTTCTCCATCTCTTGCTTATATCTTAATTATAGTTTTTATTTTAAATACTGCGTTACTGTGACCGTGACATACACGATTTTATTTTTATAACATTGACTCTCTGTTTGATAATATGTCTCGTTCACAATGACTCCACATTGTTTTTGTTTCAATATTTACTAGTTTCTCTCTACTAACCAAATCTGTTATAATATAGTGGTATAATCATTAAATCAACATAACGTGAAGTATATAACTATTACATGTTGAAAGTTCGCCCGTGAGACCTATTTTAACCTCAGCAATTTCTATATAGCTATGTTGGACCTCATTTTTCACAAAACACTTTTTTTTGTCCACACGTGTGAGGAATCCGGCCGCATTTTTCATAGAATTCGACGAATTTTTCATATATGCGTTCACTATATCATTTCCCATAAAACACCCTAAAACGATGACAAAATGTAGCGAAAACGCCCTTTTTCACATTAATCTCAATTAAAGATATATTATGACACCCTCACCTCGGCTATATTCGTGCTTATATCTAATTAAGGTTCAAGAACGCTCTCCAGGGGACACCAGCCAGCTGCCTAGCCTGATGATAACATTATTGTTAGTGGGCTATCTAGGAAACACGCTACCGCCACAGGTTCTTCTTCTTCTTTTTAATCGGGCGGAACGTAACCCAGTGGAAAGGCGCTCGATTTGGTATTGCGCTATTTGTCATTCCGTCCAGTGCACGACGACTGATATATCACAGGCCGTGATATGTGCTATCCTGTCTGTGGGATGGTGCATATAAAAGATCCTTTGCTAATAAGGGACAAATGTAGCGAGTTTCCTCTCTGAGACAATGTGTCAGAATTACCAACTGTCTGACATCCAATAGCCGATGATTCATAAATCAATGTACTCTAGTGGTCATTAAACAAAACAAACTTTTAAACTTTTTTAAATGGTAGAATATTTTTTATGAATTTTCCCACAGACGAGTATCATAAACCACGACTTTTGTTACACCAGTTAAGGACCACTGGTTACAAATGGTTACACCTCCCCTTTAAGCCGGACTGTGCACTCCCTCTGGGTTTGAACAGATACCCGAATAAATTTTAAAAAACAAACACAACATGACACCAAGCGAATTCGAACCCATTACCTACCAGTATGTAGCCAGGTCGCCACCGAGGTCGTGTGGGTGTGGTGTAGTTAAATTTAGATATGCTTCCACCAGAGAACTGACACAACCTCTGAGCATGATGAGGCGGGATTTAGCTCAGTCGGTTGAGTGCTCGCCCGAGGTGCTTGCGTCGTAGGATCGAACCACCTCGGTGGATCCATTGAACTGATTAGATTTTTCTCGTTACAACCAGTGCACGACAACTGGTCAAAGGCCGTGGTATGTGCTTTCCTTCCTGTGTGGGCGGGGCGTAGTCAGTGGTAAAGCGCTCGCTTGATGCGCGGTCACTAAGGTATATTTATTACCTAGGCGCTAGGTTCAACCCGCAAACATTGGCACTATGTTTGGGTAGTTTACAAACCTGTAACACATTTATATACAACAGAGTGAAACAAGAGTCTGTGTCGTTGAAATATCATTAAAATTGACTACATAACCGTTACTTATCAGACGCACGTGCGTTTTTAAAGATATGAAAATTGCATATAACATATAAGCAATGTTTGATTTCAGTGATCACAAACGGCTCTAATAGTGAAAAATATGCCTTAGTGTTTAGAAACTAGGGTCTGTCCCTTTAAAGATATATTGATATTCTAAGTAAGAAAATGTAAGTAAATTGTATTTTAAAAATATTTAAAATGATTTTGAAATAAGAAAACAAAATTTAATAAGCATAAAATCACTTGCAATTACCTACATTTGATATGAATTAGGCTAGGATGTATTTAACCAAATATTTTTGTCCAGTATGACACAATAACAGAACGAAAGAAACATTTAAAAGACATCTTGGCATATTTTAAACTATTTAAACCCACGATTATTTTGACACAAATTCTTGATCGACAGGAGGCGGGACGTAGCCCTGTGGTAAAGCGTTCGCTTGATATGCGGTCGGTCTAGGTCGATTCCCGTCGGTGCTCCAGAACTGGTGTGGTATATACTATCCTGTCTGTGGGATAGTGCATATAAACGATTCCTTGCTGCTAATCGAAAACAGTAGCACATAAGGTGGCGACAGCGGGTTTCCTCTCTCAATATCTGTGTGGTCCTTAACCATATGTCTGACGCCATATAACCGTAAATAAAATGTGTTGAGTGCGTCGTTAAATAAAACATTTCCTTCCTTCCTTCTTGCTGATCGACACATTAAAATAGTCCATGAGCAAGACCTCAAACTTTTGAGTTTGAGTACAAAATTAGTGATATATAAAGAGTGCAAAAGCACTTGATAAACATTTTGGTTTGGTAGCTATGTGTTCTTATAATTATTGTTTTAATTGCACATATCTGTACTTGTATTATTTAACTATACTGTCTGTCATAATTCCATAAGAAATGGCTTACGTACCTTTGTGTTTGTTTTATTTTGTAAATGTGTAATGTACATAAGGTGAGATATTAATAAAATATCTGTCTTCTGGAAGGGAGTGGTTGGGTATGCCAACCCCTCTTAAATACCCATATGATACTAACTAAGATGGGTGAAATTACTCCATTCCATTGATGTCGATCGATCCAGCGACCCATGTCACCTCAGACAAGTGCACTTCCAATAATGTATATTACATAATAAAGGTATATGTCCTGCCCACTTCCACCAATCAATTTACGTTCTAATTACGTTTTTGTTAAGAGCGACAATCTGACACTGCAAATGTTGCAGATGGTCCGTCCCATAGATCCGGTTTTTAGAATTTGGAAACTCGTGACTGTCAAAACGGAGATAACAGATCACAGTTTCGTGTCAAAATTTCATGAACAATCAGTAACACCGTTACCAAATGTTGCCATCATTTATGCAATAAAAAGGGGCAAGGGAGAGTAAGTAGTTCTGTATCAAAATACGACCAACGGACACACTTCAAGGTACGTTTAAACTCTGTTATCGTGTTCTCGTTTGGGTTTTTATTTTTTTCTTCCTTTAATTTTTTTCTCCGAAATACGTCTGATTTGTATTGATTACTGCTGACTATGAAAATAAAGGTATTTCAGTGGTGCTTTGTGCCAAACAGTATTACAAAGAACAGTATTCAATTTATAACGAACTTGCTTTTAACTTGTATTAAAGGGACATTCCCGAGTTTGCTGCACATTTTAAGGTGTTATCGACTAATAGCGACTTTTAATTACATATTAAATATATTTTTTCTGCATAAAATAGTAGTGGCTGTATATAAAACGTGTTTGTGATTGTTCTAATATTTATGCTAGGTTAAATTTCATTTTATTTCCTAAAATATTGTTTTTTTCGTACAATTCAGTTTCGGCTTCTTACAAATATTAAGACGACCAGAAAAACTTTGAATTTACAAACATTGATATTCTAAACAAGAAAATATATTTAATATGTAAGTTTAATCGTAGAAATATTTTATTAGTCGGAAACATCTCACAATGCAGCAAAGTCAGGAATGTCCCTTTAAAGTCTCGACTGTTGCTTGTTTTTTTTTCGATAACCTAGAGAGGAAAGGTGTAAAGCCCACAGAAATATGGAAATTAGGGGATAACTATGTTGTATGTGACCGTTTGCGGACGTTAAATCTGGTTTTACAGTCGCACATAACGTTTTACTGGCGACGCGGAGCGTCGACGGTGAAACGTATATTTTCAATAAATGCATTTTCTTTTTTAAAATATTTTAAATAATCATTTCCCGAAATTAACGCAACGTTAACAAAAACATGGTCAGTACTATCTTGTTTTAAGTCATCCGCCTGGTAAAATAATGATAGCGTTTTTACATGTAATACAACTGTGTCTTCTAATATCGTTTTTGTAGTTTGTTGTTTTATTAACGACAATAACAACCATTATTCCGAATACTCATCACCACATCTGTTTTCTGCTCGATAACGAAGATTCATAATTCAGTAGAGTTGTCGTTACTTCCGCATTCCTGTCAGCGTCTCACACAAACGCTTATAAACAGCCTTTACGTCATAAACGTTTAGAGAAGCATGCATTTTGCTTCAGGAAAAGATTGAACGTTGGTATTTTAAAAGTAACTACATCCAACTAAACAGCGGGAAGTAGTGTATGAATATGTAAATAGGCTCGTGGAGAATCCCGCACATTTCCGACAGGTTCATCACCGTTGTACTGCCGCAAATGGATTTCGCGTTATTTGCGGAGGGAATTAGAATTCTGTTTTTCGGGTTCACCTCACAGCAGTTCCTAAGACTGGCATTACTGTTTGTTAAATCAATAACATAGCAAATTTAGCATAGAATGGCTGCCGGTTATGATTGGCTTTGAGTTGTCATACCACGTAACTGAGACATCTCAATGCAAAAACCTGAAACAACATCTGCTGCCACAATTATTAATTAGGTTGGGTTTTTTTCAATTTGTTTAATTAGGTCAGGTCAGGTCAGGTCAGAGAGTTTAACGTGCACATTCAGAACAAGCTGTTGTAGCGCACGCCTGTCCTGGGCACAGGTGTCGGCCTCAGCCAGCTCCTCCGTCCACGACATGAAAGGGGTGGGGTGGGATGGAGGGGGAACCGCCTGCACTGGCGCAGGCAGATGGTGGTATGGTGCTATGGAGTTTTGAATCCTGGAGGATGAAGCCAAAGAGAAATAGTGCGCATTTTTGAGACGGAAATTAGGCGCAATTTTGAACGGTCCGCCAAAAAATAAAGGAGGGAGCTACGTATAGTTTTGGAAGATCAGTAAGCTGAGAGTAGCTCGTTAAGGGGACCTAGATGGCGTTGAAATGTCTCCCTAGGTTGCCCATAGGGGCCCTTAAAAGGGCCTGAACTGTTCAGCTCGTGGCATGACAACCCAGGGGAATTTGTTTAATTAGAATTCTGTTCACTTAAGTTAATAAATGGTTTCGAAGACATTTCATTTTGTTTGTTATTGCAACATCAATCGGTGTCTCTGGTTTCCATTATGGTGGTACTTGTTTTCTTGTTTAGTGTTATTGTTATATTGCAGCTGTCACTAACCTGACGAATGACAATGACGCTCGTGTGGTTGTTTTGTGCATTTGCCTTGATGGTTGGAGGGATATTGGGATTTGACCACACAGACGTAAGTATAATAATAATAATGTGTATAGAACCAAATCTACCCCATGGCTGACAAACTGTGCTTTTCCCCGTCCCTAACAGTGCACCAAATGCGCCATGTGTGTGTGTGTGTGTGTGTGTGTGTGTGTGTGTTAGGGTCTCCACGAGTACTCGAGTACTCGGGCACGGGTCGAGTCTTGTAAGCATCGAGTCCGGTTTACAGGACTCGAGTACCCGTGCAGGGGAGAGCACTCTGATATAATTTGTTTTACCTCCCTTTCCTGACGTTTTTGTAAACTTAGACGTTGCAACAATGGACACAAAACAAAAATCTAACGTCTGGATTAATTTTGAATTAGATACCGAAAAAAAGAAAACAAAATGCCGTCTCTGCGGCATTCTTTTGAGTTACAATGGTGGTACGACCAGTACAATGCGTAAGCACCTTCTTTTAAAACACCCCAGTGCCACGTGCGAAGTCTCACATCCCATTAATACTACTAGGCAAACAACTATCGGTAACTTTTGTCAATTTGCCGTGAAAAGTCGTAAACCGGCAGACAGGCAGTGGTACGAAACTGTTACAAAAAAGGCGATGATGATGTGTGTACGTGATTTGCGACCACTGAATATTGTTAAAGGTAAAGGATTCGTGGATTTTTGCGAAGCACTCAACCCTAATTATCAAGTCCCGTGTCCAACTACATTACTCAACTATTTATTTAAAGAGTTTGAAGATTGCAAAGCACAACTCAAATCCAAACTGCAGTCAGTTCCATTTGTTGCTCTAACCACTGACATGTGGACAAGTGTTGGCACTCAAGGGTACATCACAGTGACAGCACATTATCTGGTCACTGGAATCATGCATACTTGCAACGCGTCATGTTGCTGAACGCCACACTGCCGAGAACATTGCCACTGTTCTAAAATCCATCCAGGAGGAATTCGGCATTGAAAAAATAGCTGATCTTACTACAAACAACGCTAGCAATATGTCACTTGCAGCAGGAACACACTGACAACAGACCAGACACAAACAGTCCAATTCATGCTACCACAGAGGATCCACACTTGTCCAGTGATTCTGTCCATATCAAGGAAGAACCCCAGTCATCAGGCCCACCACTGAAAAAATTTAAATTCTGTGAAAATGAAAGTGCCATGTCTTTTCTAATGGGAGACATCATTGAGATATCAGTCGAAACTGAACTGGACAGAGATGCACGACAGGAATATTTAGACTTCCTCAGCGCACCAAACAAGGTACAAGCACCCACTCACCTCAAGTCTAGAACGCGTCTGCGTTTCCAAGGATGGCAGTCTTGGCACAGCAATTCCTTTGTATCCCCCGTACAAGTGTGCCATCCGAGCGTGACTTTTCTGCTGCAGGTCTCACCGTAACTAGACAGCGAGCAGCACTCGATTCCAAAACAGCAGATACAATTATATTCCTAAATAAGAACATACGAGGTCCACTTCAAAAAGCAACAGTTGCGATTTCAAATACGACTCCTTTTGCAGCAGGTGTGAAGTTGGAGTTAATTCATGACCGAGAGGAACAAAAGATCGGTGAAACAGCACAAGTTCAGCAAGATAAAAGTGCACCAGCTTTACCAGAGTTACGTAGTTTGTCCTCTGAAAGCGACGACGAATAGCTAAATATCACACTATTCAATTTATGTTTATTATTGCGTTTTACAGTTAAACAAATTTGAACTTTTTCTGTAGTACAAGCTCATAATTCGTTGTTGGTTTTCGGTTTTGTTTGGATGTTGTGGGGGAGGGGGAGACATTTCAGTTTTCCTGTGTTGTATTTGCCAAATAAATGCTTCCTTGCAATAAATATTGTTTTTGTGAAACTAAAAATGTCTACGGGTATTATCATGTTTTAATTAGCAAACATTTTAGTATTAAAGAGCTGCACTCAGTTTGTAGCCATTGCAACAGGTTTGCAAGTTTAATCATAATACAATACACTTTTCTGGTAACCCTAATGTTTGGTACGAGCTTGAAGTCGATTTTTGCCTAAGATAATTTCGTGCGTATGTGTTCTTTCAACCGCCACACGAAATTTGAAATGAATACTTCCTATTAACTCCATTTTGTATTTGTTGATACAATCCATAATATTTAAAAGATGTTACTTACAATAAGAAATTGTATCACAAATAGGATTTGGTTTATTTTGTTGGGTGTTTGTGTGGGTGGGGGTGGGGGACTCATGCTTCTGTTGAAAACTCGGAACTGTTCCTTTAATCTGATCGTCGTAGTATCAACCAATTTGTGAATATATTAATGACGTCACGTTTGAAACCAATCAAAACCACTGATATAAACTGAATAATTATATCAATGCGCCATTCGGAACTCCTCGTACATATCTTGTAGCGTAGCGGAAAGTGACGAGGTTCATGTCAATGAAACATGTTATAACAAACCTTGAATTGTGAATATGAGAGGTTTTCTCTTTTATAGTGGCGTTTCGTAACAACCAGTTACAAAGGAGAGAAGGTCAATGGGGTCGTAGGTCTCAATCGGCGCAGTATGTTGATGATACCCGATCCAGTGGATAATCCAAGCAAATGCAACCGAAGAACAATTAACCAGCACGACTTTGAGAAGGTAAGCTATTCTTCCAACTGGAGTTTTCCAAGTAGCTTCGGCTTAATAATGAGCGTCCGCCATTATCTGCAGATGCCAATTAACGGGCTGTCAAATAACAAAATGGATGAAGCGCGGGCAGAAAAAATCAACATAATATTAAGTGTTGAATTTTCAAAGTTTTGAGGCCCGATTCCACTTACGCGTTTTATGCGTCATGAAACAACAATTAAACATGCGGCGTTTAACGCTCTGGTAAAATCGTTCTATCTTGGTTGTAAACGAGGACGGGTAGCGGTCCCTTTCCATCAGTCTTGGTAAGCTGGTACCAAATACAGGAATCCCATTAGGTGAGCAAAAAGGAATGTCGAGTGAAGCGCTACGAAAAATATTTTTACTCCGTGGTGTCAAAGCGTTTGTTCGGTGGTGTTGTTGTTGTATGTTTGTTTATTTGTGGGGGGTTTTCGTTGATTTTATTTGTTTTGTTTTATTTTATTTATTTATTTATTTTATTTATTTTATTTATTTATTTTATTTATTTATTTATTATATGGGTTTTTTACGCCACCCCATGATGGAAACCTTTCCATTGTAGCTCCAGCATGGCGTAAAACCGTTAATATGTTTCCACTTTAGTGTTTCACCTCGCATATTTCGCGTCGGTAATATGCTTCGACTGCTGATATGGATTTACAATGAAAAGGTGTACATTATAGCGTCGCATTAAAACCCGAAAATCCAAAACAACAACAATAAAAACAACAACAACAACAAAAATAAAAGCTCTGCCTGGAAAGGATCATTTCGGAGCGTTTCACGTGGCCTATTTTCTTGTTTTTGCATGTCCCGTGTATCCAGGGACGGGACGTAGCCTAGCGGTATTGCTTTCCGTGAGGGATCGATCCCCGTCGGTGGGCCCATTGGGCTATTTCTCGTCCCAGCCAGTGCACCATGACGTTGTTATCAAACGTCCAACATCCCATACCCGATTGTTAATCAAGCAATGTGATTTGGTAGTATCATGAAACAAAACAAATATTACTTGTACCTGGTTCTTAGTATATGCTTACAAATAACGAATACATGTGACTGCTGGATTTCAATTAAGGATTGTCTGTTATTTCTTTTACGTTCATCGGGGTATGAACAAAAAAATCATCCGCAAACTGTGTGAATCGGCAAAGCCGTTCTCACATAAGTTTGCGGATGATTTTTTTTGTTCATACCTATGGGCTATGGGACAACTCTATATTATTTCGCCTTTCAATTAGGGGAGAGTGGGCAGTGCATAATACTAACATATGGGGAGGTCTGAACCCTTCCCCACCGTTACCTATGATTCAGCTAAATACTTTATGTGTTTTAGCGCTTGGTAGCCATGAAGGATCCAGTGACACGGGAATGTCTGGTGAAGCGACTCGGGAAGAAGGATACCTATGAATACATGAAGAAGGCCCTGGAAAATGGGGTCAGTGTCACCAACTCACTGAAATTAAAGCCTCAGACCCGTAAAAGGGAACACTAAGTTTATTTAATTTACAAACCTGTAACTCATTTGGGTAAAGTTACAATGGAGTGAAAGGAGAGTCTGTGAACTTTAAACAGGAAATATCCTTAAAAGTAGAATAGAACTCGAATCAATAAACCGCTATTTCTCAGACACTAGGATGACGGAAATGGATAATCTAAAGAATAAAATATAAGTAATGTTTGATTTCAGTGATCATAAACGGCTCTAATAGTGAAAATATTCCGTAGTGTTTAAAAACTAGGGTTTGTCCCTTTAACAACGAAGTAGGTATTGTCCTTGGCTATGTTTCGGTGAGTGACCTGTTCCGGTGGTTGCATCGTTTGTACGTATATTTGAAGATTTCTGACGTCGTTGACTGTTACATGGGGAAAGTAAACAGAAATGTTTGTAAAAAATAAGGTTAAAACGAACAAAGAAAGCAAGATTGAATTTAACCCACTCATAAACACGGCACATTTCTTAATATCTGTTTCCTTTGATTTTGTAACAATGTAATTTGAAAGAAAACTCAATTTTAAAAAAACTATTTTCGTCTGTTCGCAACTGTACTGCTATTTCGTTATTGAAGTCATATGATGGTCACGGTGTTTGCTGGAAAAACTGTCTTTACAGATACTTGCCAAAAATATATGGTCCTTATATGTTTTAACATAAATATCTTTCTGGACATCTGTTTATATATTTATTTAAGCTCAGAATGCAGCTTATATTTGAGCAAAACCATCTTACCATTATAACCATTCATTTGTTCAACTCATAACACGAATGCAAGACATCAGAATTGTTATACTCGCTTTCCTAAAATGTTATCTGTTAACATTGCTTCTTGAAGTAATTTGCTTTAAAATATTTAAAATAATATTTTTATAAATTACTGTAAGTACATGTTTTGTTGAACAACATACATGTGTTGATAACACATTGCACAGTTTTGTGTTGGAAAGCTTTTTTGTGTTGGCAATACCACTAAACATTTCACTCACCGAAATAGGTTACATAGTTAACAATATTTTCTGCTGGTGGATGCTAAAGTTTTTGACGCACGTGCTACAAAGGTGTCACTATACAGATGTCATCTGCCATTGGAATCCATGTTAAATTGCCAAACTTCAAATGGAGATTGCCAATAGAACGGGTTCTCATTGGCACTAACAACATATCCCATTGCGAACATACATTATATAAGCATTTATTTTTACTTAAAAATTGAGAACATTTCCGTCTCCGGTTTTTGCTATATGACCGCATCTGGCTGTAGTACTGGTCCGAACAGGTGGTTCACTAACTTATTCACTCCGGCTGTCTCTTCCACTATACACCCATGTCCCAAGTAGAATACTATGTTATATATTCACAATACAATATAAAAAATTTGTCACTATGGCTGTACATTCCAAAACATTCATTATGCACAAAATCACAGAATTTAAGGTGAATTTGGATATTGACCTTGTGACCTTGAAATTTGACATTTACAACGAGGAACTCAATGTTAGACACTCAGATCAATTTATATGTTACATATAATAATAATAATACATGCAATAATAATAATAATAATAATAATAATAATAATAATAATAATAATAATAATAATAATAATAATAAAAATAATAATAATAAAATAAAAACATTGACATGTTTGCAGTATTTACCCAAAGAGGGCACCCATAAGCTTGGCTAAAAAAACAAATTGATGAAATGACCTCTTATAAGGATGCTACACTAGTACATTCTCATTTTGGCTTGCTAAACTTATATTTCAGGGATAAACTTATATTTCGGGGATGTTTTACATTAAGGTAACACTACACAGATGTCATCTGCCATTGAAATCCATGTTAAATTGCCCAACTTCAGATGAAGATTGCCAATAGAACGGGGTTTTGTTGGCACTAACAACATACATCATTTTCGTCTCCGGTTTTTGCTATATGACCGCATCTGGCTGTAGTACTGGTCCGAACAGGTGGTTCACTATCCGATTCACTCCGGCTGTCTCTTTCACTAAACACCCATGCCCAAGTAGAATACTATGTCATATATTCACAATACCATCAAAACTCTTTGTCTCTATGGCTGTACATTCCAAAACAAATCATTATGTACAAAATCACAGAATTTAAGGTGAATTTGGATATTGACCATGTGACCTTGAACTTTGACATTTTACAACGAGAATCTCAAGGTTAGACACTCAGATCAATTTTTGTGTTGCATGTAAGAACACTAACTTGTCAATTTAAAAAAAAGAAAGAAAAAAAAATGTTTTTTTTTTTTAAAAACATTGACATGTTTGCAATATTTACCCAAAGAAGGACCCCATAAGCTTGGCTAAAAACAAAATCGATGAAATGACCTCTTATAAGGACGCTACACTAGTACATTATCATTTTGTCTTGCTAAACTTATATTTTGGGGATAAACAGTAATTCCATGTTTTACATCAAGGTCTCACTACACAGATGTCATCTGCTATTGAAATGCATTTTAAATTGCCCAACTTCAAATGAAGATTGCCAATAGAACGGTTTCCCGTTGACACTAACAACATACACCTCGTGAAATAATGTTCATTTGTCACTCGCTAAAGCTCTTGACAAATCAAAATTATTTCACTGGTAACTCGTTTAGTATCCTCTATCTATCGGTAGAGCTGTCGCATAAGGTGCGCGACTAATAGAGCCGTTTTTATGACTGAAATTACATACTAAAGATATTTTTCTGTTTAGAGTTTGTGACTTTGAATTTTTAAAAATGTGTTTATGTTATTTGTAATAATAATAATGATAATGATAATGATAATGATGATAATGATAATAATGATAATGATGATGACGATGATGATGATGATAATGATGATGATGATAATGATGACAATGATAATTATAATTATAATTATAATTATAATAATGATGATGATGATGATGATGATGATAATAATAACAACAATAATAACAAAACAAAAAAAACCCTGCAACGAATTAGATTCCTTGAATGTTATGAACCAGCCGTCAATCCCACCTCTACCCCTTTGTTATTTTTTTCTGTTTCAGTTTTTTGTTTCCAAATGGTGTTTTTATAGTCTCCTCAAATATGGTAAACAATATTACATACGTATGGCGTTAATTGTCTGTGTAATAACTTTCATTGTTTTCCATTCGATGAAGAGTGAATTTGTCCAGACGATGGAGCATTGGGATGTTGCGAAGAATCCACTGGCAAAAGATAAAGTGAAGAGGAAAATTGGATCTTTCTTGGATGACTTCTGTAGCGACTCCAAAGTCTTCATGTTGAAACCACTTAAGCGAGGTATCAAATCCAAGACCTTGCCTTATGAAAAAGAGGGAGAGGGAAGAGTGTGGAGAGAGAGAGAGAGAGAGAGAGAGAGAGAGAGAGAGAGAGAGAGAGAGAGAGAGAGAGAGAGAGAGAGAGAGAGAGAGAGAGAGAGAGAGAGAGAGAGAGAGGTGTGTGTGTGTGGGGGGGGGGGGGGGGGAGTATTTGATTCCTGCAAACACTTAAAACAATTTAAATAATATAAAATCCAGCTTGGGCAACTACATGCAATAGGACGACTAGACACCAGTTTTAATAAATATAGAGATGCTGATATTGTAAATAGGAAAATGTATTTAAAAGTGTTTAATTCGTTAAAACAAGCCCTTATAGTCGGAAACATATTTTCAACAGTCTCTTTAAGGCAATTAATATATATATATACACACACACACACATGTATATATTAATCAGCCAAACAAGGCAAAACCAAATTATTTAATTTTATATCATTGACATCATCAAGTCCTGTAATCATTATTATAAACATTATGATTGCTTTTTCAGCTAAGAAGGTAGTGAAACGTAGCTGGTGTATTATTTGTAGTTCGTGTCAAAATGTAGGCTACCCAGCTGATTACGCACATATGGTGAGTAACCTTCCAAATATATTTGTGGAATTATCTCTTTAATATAAAGTGACATAGTTTCGTTATTTATGATCGTATCACAGTCAAATTTGACATGAGTATGTGACAATGTTCTTGCTATTGACTGACGGCAGTGGAGGCGTTTTAGTCAACAAGCAACATCGCACGAGGACGCTGAAATCAGTACCTTGTGTGGCCACCAGCAGCAGTCACTGCGCGACATCTCCTTGACATAGACTGAATGAGTCTCTGAATCAGGGCACGTGAAATCCTAGCCCATTCTTCCTGCAGTGCATGCGACAGTTGCGAAAGCGTCTGAGGCTGCGGGTCACGCTGGCGTCCACGTCTGTCCAGTTCGTCCCATAGATGTTCAATGGGGTTGAGATCTGGCGATTTTGATGGCCATGACAGCACATTAATGTTCTCATTCTGTAGAAAACCCATTGTTACACGTGTCTTATGCGGCCTGGCATTGTCCTGCTGAAAGAGTTATCTCTGTTGATCCAAAATGGGAAGCATGTGACGGCGAAGAATTTCATCCCGGTAGCGTACATCTGTCAGGTTGCCTTGTACGAACACAAGTTTACTTCTGCCGGTGTATGAGATGGCTCCCCACATCGTGACACTCCCTCTACCGAATCTGTCAACTTAGGCTTCTGTTGTTGGCAAAACGTTCATTGCGGCGTCTGTAAACATGTCGTCGTCCATCACGTCGCTGTAGAAGGAAACGTGACTCGTCGCTGAAACATACTCTCCGCCAGTTTCCCAAGTTCCACCCCTGTACATTCGTACACCAGCAAACACGTAAATGTCGATGTTGACATCGCAGGACGGGTCCAACATACGGTCTCCTAGCCCGTAAACCTGCTTCTCGAAGTCGGTTCCGAATGGTTTGTGCAGACACCCTTCTCAAACCAGGTATGCGTCCAGCAGTGTTTGTTGCTGTGGCAGTTTGGTGACGCAAGTGTAGAACCCGGATGTAGCGATCTTGTGCAGCAGTTGTTGTGCGAAGTCTTCCACTTCTGGGCCGATCTTCAGCTGATTGAAACTGCTGGTACCTGTCTCAGAGACGTGAAATGGTGCTCTGATGGACGTTCATGTGGCGTGCGGCTGCTGACTGCGATACACCTAACTGGAGGCGGGCTATTGCAATGTTTCGATTCGGCAGGTTTAGTCTTGGCATCTTGTAACTCGTCTACGTCGAAATAGAAATGAGGCATCATTGCGAGCATTGCAGCTTTAAATAACCATCACTACCCCAATCTTTTGCCTGACTTTCACGTGCATTCCCCACAATCTGACCAAAAAAGTAAAGTTTGTTTTATTTAACGACGCCACTAGAGCACATTGATTTTTTGTCTTATCATCGGCTGTTGGACGTCAAACATATGGTCATTCTGACACTGCTTTTGTATAGGCTGTCGCCACTACATGGGCTACTCTTTTACGACAGGCAGCAAGGGATCTTTTATTTGCGCTTCCCACAGGCAGAATAGCACAAACCATGGCCTTTGTTGAACCAGCTATGGATGACTGGTCGGTGCAAGTGGTTTACACCTATCCCCTGAGCCTTGCGGAGCACTCACTCAGGGTTTGGAGTTGGTATCTGGATTAAAAGACCCATGCCTCAACTGGGATCCGAACCCAGTACCTACCAGACTGTAGACCGATGGGCTAACCACGACGCCACCGAGGCCGGTAAATCTGACCATTTCACGCAGATTTCCTGCAATTGTCGCACAACATGCCACAACGTGAGTTAAATTTGTTTTAGGGTGCATTTGGGCATGCTGTTCCATTCCAGGAACATTAACAAACATAGTCATTCAGCAACATTGCACAAAAAAACACCCAATATTTTGTAAAATCAAACACTTTTCTTCTTTCCCTATCACCTATGCGTTTCTTTTTTGACAGAGTATATATTTGAAGGGACATAACCCAGATTTGGATTTATTATTTTACAAGATGGTTTAAACGATATACTGTATGTTTTTCAATGCACTGTTGTTGTTTTTCTTTTTATAATAATGAAGGCCAACATCCAAAATGAGGCAGTACTTTAGAACGTTCCGACATGCATTGTGCTTTCTGTTTCACTAGCATATTATGCTAAGCTAAATCAAGCTGTGTCCAGCCTTGGATTAGATGACCACAATGCTTTGTTACTAAACAGCCTTCTCTATATGCATGAAAAAAGAACATAATATTATAGGTCCTAGTTAAAAGTAGCCATTATCCTGAATACTATCAATATTCAGTGTATTGCCAAAACGTCTTCGAGACGAGTGCTATTAATCACATGTTGATACTTAAGGATACCAAATATTTACTTGAAAATATCCAATCGTAATCCAGACCAAAGTCCACCAGTGTTAAAATATTCGATATTTTAACACAGTACACAACGAATCCTCACGAAAAACGTAAGGAAATCTCCACTTAATTAAAGCGGCATTATGTGAACAGGGATTCAAATATATATGTAACTATCTTCAATGGAACTGGACAATTTGTTAAAGACTGGAAATTAATCAAGACAAACGTGCACTGAGACAGACGTAAGTAAAAAAGCTGGACTTCCTTATTGGCAAAATACATTTCACATGTTGGGATATGACATATAGACAGGCAGTAGGTATTCCCATGGGCACCAACTCTGCTTCACTACTTGCCGATTTGTTTCTCTATGCATATGACTGACGCCATATAACCGTAAATAAAATGTGTTGAGTGCGTCGTTGAATAAAACATTTCTTTCTTTCTTTCTATGCATATGCATGATATTGTCTAACTAATCTGGCTAAATCAACACAAAGGAGTCTGGCGAAAACGTTTAATTTCACCTTTCGATATATGAACGCTCTTATATCATATCGTAATATTATTAGATATTACTTACAATTGATTTACACTGCAGAGGAAACATAAAGGAAACAACAGAAGTATAAACTGTGTTTCACACCTTTATTTATACGTAGAGATTCGGAAGGATGTTTGTCTTCATACAGCTGTATGGTTATAAGGATGACATCAGCTTTCCAATAGTAAATTTTCCTTTCTTGGTCATGCTCATCATATGCCGATTTTAAAGACCGTCATTTCGTTCTGGAAGAGAAGTTGTTCGATCAGGCTTATAACATCTAAGAACTGAAAGCCTAACAAAAGTTCTATGGTGGACACTCGACGACAAGTTCTCGATATGACGCAACCCTGACAAAACATGTCTGATGCAATACCCTATCTGGACCTTGCACATGTCTTTTCATGTTGTTGTTATGTTTAGTTTGTTTGTTTGTTTGTTTTGTTTGTTTGTTTGTTTTTTGTGTTTGTTGTTTTTGTTTGTTTTTTGTTTGTTTTTTGTTTGTTTGTTTTTTGTTGTTTGTTTGTTGTTTGTTTGTTGTTGTTTTGTGGGTGTTTTTTTGTTTTGTTAAGTGCATTTTAACTATAGACTTGATAGCTGTATTTTATTTTCGTTCCAATCAGTGCACCAAAACTGGTCAAAGGCCGTAGTATGTTTTTTCATATCTGTGGGAAAATGCATATAAAAGATTCCTTGCCTACTAATGGAAAAATGTAGCGGGTTTTCTTTCTAAGACTATATGTCAAAATTACCAAATAGTTGATATTTAATAGCTGATGATTAATAAATCAATGTACTCTGGTGGTGTCGTTTAAACAAAACAAACTTTAACGCTTTCTGTTTCTCTTGTTTTTCAGAACCAACAATAATTGCTAATAAGAGTCATACAGCGGAGCATAGTAAATATTTTAAAATCCTAGTGTGTGTAGCTGTTTAACATAATGATGTGCAATAAAAAAAATAATTCAAAATCCACAACGAATCACTTCATTATTTTTTATTAAAATAATTCTGAGTGAGTTGGGAAATGCAACCCAAATGCGTCATCATACGTTAACTGTCAGAACCACGCATATATAACTCAAACCTGCGTGCAACCTCTCTGGCGCTGAGTCTAAGACACAAAACGTGTTTTTATTACCCCAACTGTCACTCATAACTGGGAAATAGTTTTCATATTTTCTCAGTGGGAAACATTCTGCATTTTTGTAACGTACAATATTATTGGGCGATTTGACGCTTACAAACCAATTACCTTGTCGGTACTAAATATGGCGTCATCACGATTTGGCAAACATAAAATGACGTCATGTAGTTTAAATAGTTTGCGTTTATGACTGTTTTCAGTGTTAAATTTATAACAAAATGTAACTTTAATTCAATTCATTATATAATTATTATTATTATTTTTTTTTTAATTATTATTATTACAGTCGAACCTCGTTAATCCGGACTCCGATTATCCGGAAACCCCACTTTCCGGACAGATAAGCGACAAAACGAAACGGCTACTTTGCAAATGTATTCATTAGTCCGGATATTCAGCTTCCGGATCCGGACGGTCATAATCCAAAACAAAGTGTCAAGAATAAAAGAAATTCGTTTTATTTAAACGGTTACTGCTAAAACAACAAATCCCCTGCCTTCAATAAACGCGACCAGTTAAGACTAGTCAGGCAATCCACACGAGCTCTTAATGGCTGCAAGGGGTTTCACACCTCTGTTTGTTTTACACACTTATCGGTTCGATGCACTGTTAGATGCGGATGCGGAACTGTTTTTACGTGCCCCTATCGAACTAAGGTTCAGGCACGCCCACCCCGGACTAAACCTCTGACTTCGCCAGTGACCAATTCCGGAACAGGAGGGGTTGGGGGGGGGGGGGGGGGGGGGAGGGGTAAGTTTGAGGTGGGCAGAATTTGGAATAAAGCCATTTAGTAAAGTCCAGCAAGAGCGCGGACCGACTAGTAGACACCAAGTGGAGGCCAAGCTGTAATTGGTTGAAGTTCGATTCCTCGAGCAGTATGTTACAATTAATCCCCCCAGGTGTGTGTGTGTGGGGGGGGGGGGGGGGGTAATTGCACAGCACAGTCAACAACGTCTTGTTGCATTGGCTTCATAACTGAGAAAGACTGTGTTAGATAAACCGCTCTATGATCCTGTTGTGTTTTATAATCTTTCGAACAGTCAATTAAGGGTAATTAAATTTGAGTTACAGAAAGGGAGACTACTCTGGACGTGATTCAGTAGTCCGGAAATTCGTTTATCTAGTCAGTTTGTGAGAAAACCATAATGTCCGGATGGGGGGGGGGGGGGGGGGGGGGGGGGAAGTAGCAGAATAAAGACAACTTGTGTTTTGACAAAAAAATGTATTATGTCGTATTAGGAACATCAGCATAACCAGAAACACTTCGGTTGTACGGAAATGGATGATCTAAACAATAAAATATAAGTAATGTTTCATTTCATTGATCATAAACGGCTCCAATAGTAAAAAATATTCCTTAGTGTTTAAAAGCTAGAGTATGTCCCTTCAAGCATCAATACACGATTTTTCCCCCGAATGCCAACGACTTGAAAAGTCGGGGTCATCCTTGGATATGCGTAGTGAGACCCAAGCGGCTTCCTAGTCATTCTTCAGTATTCTTTAACGGCTGGATAGGCACCCGACAGTTTTGATCATTTTCAAGACTGTCGGGAGTATTCTTGGAATTTTTCAATTCGTGACGCATTCCTAAAGCAGTCGTGAGTGAATCGTGCATATCCGTAGGTGCATCGATAGTTGGGGGGTAATCGTGGGACTTGGGGAAAGTATAATTAAATCTTGGCTGATCGACAGGCCTTTTTATGCGAGTCTTGCACACGTCGGAGTAAACCGGGAGGCAGTCGTGAGGAGTCTTAACACAGTCGTGAGGAGTATTAGTACAGTCGTAGTACTTCGTGGCGCATTCCGGATAAATCGCAATGAGTCGTACTGTATTCGTCAAGGTACCCTAGTGGAGGCGTACTACGTCGTAGCAATTCGTAATGAATCGGCTTCAAGAACGTAGTGCAATCTCAGTATTAACTTACAGCAGTCGTGAGTAGTCGTAGAGAGGACGTGGGTCAAGCCAATTCATGCCGATTTTGGCTACAATTCAGGCGCAACCGTGCAAGATAGGATCGGGGCTATTCTTTGTCATTCGGGGCAAACATCGGGCAAACATCGTGTATATGTGACTGGGGCTTTACCGCGGCGAGCTCCAGTAACACTAAGATCACCTTAAGTGCAAACCTAATCTATGCACTTAAGGTGATCGTAGCGCTAAGATCGCTTCGTAGAACGTGGCCCAAACTGGGAATGTGTGTTATAGATTCTCGTCTTAATAGGGCTTTGACATGCGGCAAGAATTGGAACGAGACCCCATCTATATACGAACAGAAATAATGTTTTTCACACTACCCAAGCATAGCTTATTTGGCGCATATAGTATCATTCAGAAATGAATGATATACTACGCTAGCATTAGAAAATATTTAGTAAAATCGTCAACGGGCGTCTGTAAGATTTAGTGTAATTTCTTTTTGATTATATATCAAATAGTGACAGCATTTTTGTATTATTAAAAGTATTGCTTTATTAATTCAATTATCTTCATGGGTATTACTACCTTTTAGTTTAGATGCATTTAATGAACAATTAGTTGTTTACTTTTGTTGTTACATTGTTTACTTTATTATGTGTGGAATACTATTTGATATTTAATAGGCTATAAGGGAGATTAGTGTGGTTTTGTTTGTGTGAGGGGTTTTTTCTTCAAAAATGTTTTTTGTTTGTTTGTTTGTTGTTTTTGGGTGTGTGTGTGTGTATGGGGGGGGGGGGGGGGTTGTCATAATATGTATTTGGTTACCAAAATCAACTTGTGGCACTTTGCTGATGCAGAATGATTATGATTGTAAATTAATTCTATTAAAAATGTTACGGATATTTTCCATTGGCTTTGTTTGTTTGTTTTGTTTAGCGACACCACTAGAACACATTATTGATTTATTGATCATAGGCTGTTGGATGTCAGATATTTGGTAACTTTTACCTATAGTCTTAGAGAGAAAACCCGCTACATTTTTCCAGTAGTAGCAAGGGATATTGTGTATGCACGTATCTCACAAACAAGATAAAACATACTACGGCCTTTTATATACCAGTCGTGTTGCATATGCTGGATCGCTAAATAACTCAATTGGTCCACCGGCGGGGATCGATCCCAGACCGACAGCGCATCAAACAAGCACTTTACCACTGGGCTACGTCCTGCCCCTTATTACGGATACTACATTGAATCAGAGGTTCTGTAAAACCACCATGCCATTTTAAAAGCACATCAAATTGAAATGTTTGTTTACTACTTATAATGGATTAAAAGACAATAATGCTATAAGAATCGGTGAAAAAGTGCAATATTTTAGTTTTTAAAAAATACATGTTTCTAGGAATGTGTGTGTGTGTGTGTGTGTGTGTGTGTGTGTGTGTGTGTGTGTGTGTGTGTTAGACAGGATAGGTCAATTTTCATTTTTTTTTTTTTTTTATATCTTTTTGTTTATTTATATTTATTATTTTAAAATCTAACTTCACCCAAACGGGTCCAGATAAAATATTTGCAATCTTTTCACCTACATATTAATGAAAATAATAAAATAAATAAATAATACAGCCTCAAAACAGGGTCGGCCATATTGTTTTTGGGTCTTACTGTAACTTCACGTTAAATTCATAATTTTTAGGTAAATGATATGATATATATATCTAAATATGATATATATATATATATTAAAACCATTCATTTGGGAATGTTATACTTGTGCCTAAAACTTTAAATTGTCAACACTATGATGGTAGCAATGATACTGAGTGAAAATTAGTTTTAACTTGTTTGAAGACTCTCGTAAAAAAAGTACTTATTGTCCAGTCCATTTCTCAGTAAATACATAAAGGAAAGTATATTATAACTCTGAGCAGGGGGGTGGGGGGGGGGGGGGCATGCCTTCTCTCGGCCGTTTGATTGTTGCCTTTGAAAGACACGTTTCGAATCGCTTGCTATTGATTCGGACCTGACAGGGGGCAAGGGGTGGGGCAACTGCCCCCCTAGTGCTGAATCAAAACTTCAAATTCGGGCAAAAATCATAGACATATTTGGGCCAAATGTGATAACCTGAGACCTTTTTACCATGTTTGTCTATCATTCTACCCTCAACTCAATATTAGTTGTAATCCGTGTAAAAATGCGTAATGATTCGTTAGCAGTCATATATGGCTGTTTGGTTGTAATATGATTATGAATAAATGTTGATATGTATATTCAGGCACTTTCGTTTAATTCGGGCACCCCCCCCCCCCCCCCCCCCCAACAAAAATGGGAGCCCGTACGCCAATGAGAGCTGAAACCCTACGACGTCACGCGTCGCACCATAGCCGCCATCTGACTGGTAGAACATTTTAAAAGTAAACATTGAAATTTTGTATTTGTTTGAATGGATTGAACACTTCAAAATAAAAGTTTAAATAATACATTAATTTTAGTTAGCAAAACATGTCTTTAAAGGGATTTTCCTGAGTTTGCTGCAATTTATAAGATATTATCGACTAACAGAGACGTTTTAACGATTGTAATTACATATCATATTTTAGTGGCTGTGTTCTAATATTTGTACTAGATTATATTTTATTTTGTTTCCTAAAATATTGTGGGTGTTTTTTCGAGCGCACCAAATTGTTTGAAAACAAAATCCAGTTTGGGATTCTAACAAATATTAAGACGAAAAGAAACACACTGAATGTACAGACACTGATATTCTAAACAAGAACATATAAATTTATGTAATGTAAATGTAAATTTAATGGTAAACATATTTTATTAGTCAGAAACATCTTACAACGCAACAAACTCAAAAGACACACAGTTACACAGTGTTAAATACCATACATCGCGGACAACGTTAGACGTCAAGAAGTTTGTTTTTCTTTAACAACACAACTGGAGCACATTGATTAATTAATCATCGGCTATTGGATGTCAAATATTTGGTAATTCTGACACGTAGTCAGTCACCAGAGGAAACCCGCTACATTTTTCCTAATCAGGTCAGATCAGAGTGTTTAACGTGCACATTCAGAGCAAGCTGTTGTAGGGCACGCCTGTCATGGGCACAGGTGCCGGCTTTAGCCGGCTCCTCCGTCCAGGTTCTAATGCTGCAAGGACTCTTTTATATGCACCATCCCACAGGCAGGGTAGCACATACCACGACCTTTGATATACCAGTCGTGGTGCATTGGTTGGAACAAGAAATAGTCCAATGGGTCCACTGACCAAGATCGATCCCAAACCGACCGCGCGCCAAGTGAACGCATTACCACTGGGCTACGTCCCGTCCCTAGTGGTTAATAATAAATATATTATAGAAAGAGAATACTCTACTAACGCTCAGTTGTCTTCAGTGTGGTCAAACCAAAGATGTCAAACATTATTATTAGTAGTAGTATTATTATTATTTTATTACATGTATTTTTTTTTTCAGTTCAGATTATTTGTTGTCCCCAGAAACGGTGATGTCAGGGTTGGGGAGCTCTAAACATTACCTTACAATGTCAGTCCACAGTCAAAAGAGGAACAACACTTTTTTAAATTGTCATTTTCTATATCGTTAATTATATATTACACGACACACGCGCACGCACACATACACACACACACATATACATACATACATACATACATATATATATATATATATATATATATATATATATATATATATATATATATATATATATATATATATATATGTGTGTGTGTGTGTGTGTGTGTGTGTGTGTGTGTGTGTGTGTAGAGATAGAGAGAGAGAGAGGGAGAGACAGAGGGAGACAGATAGAGAGACAGAAACAGAGAGAGAGAGAGAGAGAGAGAGAGAGAGAGAGAGAGAGAGAGAGAGAGAGAGAGACGCACATTCATCCACTAATTATCATAATGCATTGTTACACAAGTATGTAAAATAGTGCAGTACTCTATGACGGCTATGTTATTACACTGGATATACACATTTTACATACATTTACATGTACATGATTCAAAACAATTATTAATGTTGTTGGGAGGGGGCTGAAAATATTGACACTTTTTTTTAAACAATCAGCTTTTGCACATTTGTCAACTTCATATCTTGTATATAATTCATTATTTAAATGTTCGAAATTTTCCAAATATTTTTCACTTTACATATAAATAAAATATTTAGAATACAGAAGTAAAACATCCACTCCACCATCTGTGATAGTTTTTTTTTAAATTATTATTGTAGACCAAATACTATTAGTTATGCACTTAACAATAATTGTTTTATCACCAACCTCGTTTCGTAATCAATGATTAATGCTGACGCTAATGGGTGGATGGTGGTGGTGGTGGTGGTGGTGGTGTGTGTGTGTGTGGGGGGGGGGGTCAGTAGAATGTGATGGCAAACAATCAGTCACTGAACCATTTAACACGTGCCTACATCCAGTAGAGGTTCAGACTCGTCTGTCGGCAAATGCGAAAGATCCAACAGCAAGAAGATTGCCATTGTGTGCGGCAAACGACTTTCCGAAGGATCCTAGCTAATGGTGTAGCATAAGGTATGATAATCTGTTTTCTCCTTTTCTGTTATCTAACTAATGATGTTCCAATGAAGGAGTATAATTAAAGCTTAATCAACATCAAACCCAATGTAAAAATGTAGCGAGAGGACTGCCATTGTAGAGAAACGAATTTCGGACGAATCCTAGTTAAATGAGCAGCATGAAAGTGTGGATATCGTTTTTGTATTTTGTTGTTTTGGGGGGTGATTTGTCTTTCTTTTTTTTCTTCTTTTTTTTTCGACGGATTGGATGTGGGGGTGGTGGTGGAAGACGTTCCTAGTGATGTTCCAATGATCGATTATAAATGTAAATGATGTCATTATTATGAAATGTAAATGATCTCATTATTATAAAATATAAATGATACCATTATTAAACAGTAAAAATGATGACATGTATAAATAATGCCATTATTATAAAATGTAAATAATGCAATTATCATAAAATGTAAATGCTATTATTATGAAATGTAAATGATGCCATTATTATAAAATGTAAAAAAAAATGCAATTATTGTAAAATGTAAATGATGTCATTATTATGAAGTTTTAATTATGTCATTATTATAAAATGTAAATGTGATGTTTAGAAAAACAATTCGTTTGGAAATAAATATGTGAAATCAAATACTTTGTATGTATTAAAGGGTCATCCCAGTGTTATTTATATGTATAATAATAATATAGTAATGTGTGTATGTAATGAAGGGACATCCCGATGTTATTTATACTGGGGGGTTGAGGGTCATTCCAGGTTATTATTATATAATGTTTGTATGTAATAAAGGGACATCCCGATGTTATTTATATTGGGGGTGGAAGGTCATTCCAGGTTAGTATATAATGTTTGCATGTAATAAAGGGACATCCCAATGTTATTTATATCGGGGTGGGGGTGGGACATTCCAGGTATTCTCACGAATCATGTATAATTAGCGAAAGTCGTTTGTGAAGTGCATCAATTTCACAAAACATGCTACGTTTACGTTTACGACCAGCAGTTATATCGGATGTACGTCATTATATCATTACGGACGATGGGACTGTGTAAAACAAAAGAAAATGAAATATGTGTAGTCCAAACTATAGTAGTTGTACTGTTAGTTTTAACACGAACTTTAGTCGTAGATTTACGTTTAGGACTGGGCCTATACTGAACTATATAATGAATGAATGAATGAATGAATGAATGAATGAATGAATGAATAATAATAATAACAACAAAAATAGTGGCAATAATCACGAAGATGACGCCGATGATGATGATGATGATATTGAACAATCATACAAATATGTCAGACAACAAACAAAGGTACCTTTTAATCAATACAAACATTCTAAAATGTTCAATACAATAATGCAAAGTGATGTGATCGAGTCATGTTATGGTCAAACCATGAAAACCGTGTATGGGCTGTGTTAATTACAAAACCAGTATGGCGCTGATAAATCAACACAAAAGAAAACAAACATATTACATCACATTTGCGTATTTTAAAACGACAACCACGAACGCTATGGTTAGTAAAATGGGATATGCTTCCTTCAGAACAGAACTGTATTACACACAGGCCGTTAGGCAACGGCATATGTGGACATAACTCGAAAACAAAAGCTATGGAGACAGCATAAAAATAATGTGTGGAATTCTGGTAAACAAATCAAAATTGAACTGACTATCAATACAAAGCGAAACACATATATTTGGAAACATTATCACAGACGTTACTAAAAACAAAAACAAACAGACAAATACAGACGCGTCTAGCTCTGTCCGGTGCTAGTTTTAATTTAGTAAACTAGTCTGGTTGTGGCAGTCCTCTATCACGATGCAAGAGGGACGGAATCTCCAGTAAAGGATCTTCTCGAGAGTGGCTGTCCTCCCATAGATGAGGCACTCGATAGAGATTCATGAAATCAACCACTGATTTGTCAAATACATATTGGACTCTGTATTGTGCGGTCCTGATCACATATTACGGTTTTGTGGTTCAGATTTACTGTGCTTAAGACAGACGATTGTACAGATATGAATTCGCCTGCTCTCGTGGAAACCAATAATGATGGTTCCTTAGCTGAATCACGATAAGGAACAGCACATACAAAGCCTGAACACTGAATATAGTTATATGGTGTATTTTTGAAAGAAACAAAAAGTACCCTTTTTAAATATATATATATGTATAATGATGTAGATAAACATTCATTCTTTCATTCATTTATTCATTCGTTTCTTCGATGTATGTTTCCAACTTTAAATTACAACAGTGTCAAAACGTTATGCACTTCTTCTTCTTCTTCATTTTATCTCTTTCTTCTCCGCATCCTCTTTCGTTTTGTTGTTCTTCTTGTTCTGTATTTGTCATCTTCTCCATCAGTTTTGACATAAGTTGAAAAGTCTGGCTGAGATATTGTCTTCACTACACATGTTGTCTATCATAATATCTTTGAAGATACCTTGGGCCTCACTCGACGATTGAGGAGCTGTACTCGTAACTGTGGAATCAGTGCCGTAGCAGCCAAGGTGAGCAGATCTATAGGAAACCATATTTATTTTTATTATTATTATCTCTCTCTCTCTCTCTCTCTCTCTCTCTCTCTCTCTCTCTCTCTCTCTCTCTCTCTCTCTCTCTCTCTCTCTCTCTCTCTCTCTCTCTCTCTCTCTCTCTCTCTCTCTCTCTCTCTCTCTCTCTCTCTCTCTATATATATATATATATATATATATATATATATATATAATACCAACAATGTGTTTGTGCATCTGAGCAACAGCGATGATGCGCGGTCGGTCTAGGATTTATCCCTGTTGGTGGGCCCATTGGGTTATCTCTCGTTCCAGCCAGTGCACCACAACTGGTATATCAAAGGCCGTGGTATGTGTTATCCTGTCTGGCCTCTCTCAATATTTGTGTGTCCTTATCCATATGTCCGTCGCCATATAACCGTAAATATAATGTGTTACGTGCGTGGTTAAATAAAACATTTCCTTCCTTCCCAATCCCATTGCCACTAAACCGAGTGCCTGGGGCCCATTTCACTAAACGTCGTGGGCTGAATTTACAAAGCCCGTTTATGACTTACACGCGTATAACTACATACATTTACAATGCTTAAACACCTGCATTTAAGGAAAACAGTCTTCGTAAATACGGCCTCGTGAGATTACGACTCCGACTAGCAGTTATGCGTGTCATACATTTACACGTGTTTGGCATCTGTTTCACGCAGAACATTACATCATTACAGAAGATGGAACATTTTACAGGGACATTCCTGAGTTTGCTGCATTGTAAGATGTTTCCGACTAATACAATATTTCTACGATTAAACTTACATGTTAAATATATTTTCTTGTTTAGAATATCAGTGTCTGTATATTCAATGCATTTCTAGTCGTCTTAATATTTGTAAGAAACCCAAATTGGATTTTGTCTTCTAATAATTCCGTACGTACGAAAAAAAATAATTAGGAAATAAAATTAAATTTAACCTAGTACAAATATTAGAACGATCAGAAACACGTTTAATATACAGCCACTAATATTTTATGCAGAAAAAAATATATTTGATATGTAATTACAATCTTTAAAAAAGTCTCTGTTAGTCGATAACATCTTAAAACTCAGGAATGTCCCTTTAAGGATAACATAAACTGAAATATGAGTATTTCAAACTGTATTAGTTTTACTATTAGTAGTAATAAAAATTGTGGTTTAGTCGTAGATTTACGCTTACGTGCAAAAGTAGGCTTACGATGTTTGTGTGAAACTGGGTCCTGGGCTTCGTTCCACGAAGCGATCTTAGCGCTAAGATCACCAAGGTAGTTAGGCAATTAACATGGTCAGTAACATTATAATTTATGTATAGGCACTGACCCAAGTTATCACTTGCAACACATTGTTTGAGGTTAAATCTATAAGCAGGATAGGTCGGGACGTAGCCCAGTGGGAAAACGCTCGCTTGATGCGCGGTCGTTCTAGGATCGATCCTCGTCGGGCTATTGGATTATTTCTCGCTCTAACCAGTGCATCACGACTGATATACCAAAGACCGTGGTATGTGCTATCATGTCTGTGGGATGGTGCATATAAAAGATCCCTTGCTACTAATGCCAAAAATGTAGCGGTTTTCATCTCTATGACTGTGTCAAAATGGCCACATGTTTGACATCTAATAGCCGATGATTAATGTGCTCTAGTGATGTCGTGAAACAAAACAAACTTTCTATAAGCAGGATACGTTGTATCTGTTAGCGTGGAATATGTACTGTTGCAGAACTGGAAAACAAGCTCGTGGGTGTTCTTTTCCCCTTCCCCCAATTTTAACCGGACACCTTGACTTTTTTATACTATAATGTAACGAAATAATAATAATGATAATAAAAAGAATATGCTTGTGTACTCCCTAACAACCCACAAACACGTACACTATACACTTCTGCAGAGGAAACTCGCACAAATTTCGTCACTATTCAAGGGAGTTAACTCATGATTGCTTTAGCCAAAACGCAAACATTTTCCATAAAATTGCATCATTTAAATTAGAAGTACTTTCATTTTATTATTCATAATATTCATTTCCGTACACCTGAAGTGGTTCTGGTCATTCAGGTTTTCGTCTGAGAAGTAATGGTTATCAAGACAAGCTCTAGTTATTTCCCCGTTTAAACATCACAGACTTTAGCTTCTTTCTTTTATAACCTTATCCATATGTGTTGCAGGCTTGTAGATTAACTAAACTTAGTGTCCATTTTCAAGAGCTAAAACTAGGGACTGCGCCTTTAAAGGGACATTCCTGAGTTTGCTGCAATTTTTAAGATGTTATCGATTAACAGAGACTTTTTAACGATTGTAATTACATAGCAAATATATTTCTTTCTGCATAAAATATTAGTGGCTTTATATTAAACGTGTTTCTGATCGTTCTAATATTTGTACTAGGTTAAATTTCATTTTATTTCCTAAAAAATATTTTTTCTTACGTACGAAATTATTTGAAGACAAAATCCAGTCTGGGCTTCTTACAAATATTAAGAAGACCAGAAACACAATGAATATACAGAAACTGATATTCTAAACAAGAAAATATATTTAATATGCAAGTTTAATCATAGAAATGTTTTATTATTTGGAAACATCTTACACGGTAGCAAACTCGGGAATGTCCCTTTAATATATTCACATGTAAATATTATTATTTTTGCTAATTTTTTTCAGCATCAACAGTAAAACATCACTGCTTTGTGTACTTCGCTGCAGATGAAGATAAATAACAATAAGCTGTAAGCAACTCTATTAAACACTAAACGCAGAATAAAGATGTTTAAGCAGTATCAACATAAACTGTCTTTTTGTGTTTGTTCGTCCAGTACTAGTGCATCACAAAAGGTATATCAAATGCCTTCTTGTGTACTGTCATGTCTATGGAGGGTACATATAACATATCCCTTGCTGCCTTATTAATTGGAATAAGATAGATTTTCTTGTGTTTTGTAATTGTCATACACACTAACAGAGAAAAACAACAACATACGAGAGAGAGAGAGAGAGAGAGAGAGAGAGAGAGAGAGAGAGAGAGAGAGAGAGAGAGAGAGAGAGAGAGAGAGAGAGAGAGAGAGAGAGAGAGAGAGAGAGAGAGAGACAGACAGACAGACAGGCAGACACACAGAGAGAGAGAGAGAGAGAATGGGGGGGGGGGGCAGGCTAGCATATGGTAATTTTATTAATTTAGTAAATGCTTTTGTTTGGGTTTTTGGTTTGGGATGGGTGCGTTTCAGATCAAGGTCTACGTTTAAATACATTAATACTTTAATGTATGTGTGGTTTGTGTGTGTGTCTATGCATATATGTGTACAACGCCCTTAGAAGATAGGTGGATGGTAAACAAGTCATTCAGTATGTTGTGATCTGACTATTGGACATTTTGAATTAGTGCAATCGATTAGTAAAATGCATCTTGAAATATCCAAAAATATCACAAATGCAACAAAACAAATAATTAAAAATATATTTAAAAAACAACAAAAAACAACAAAAATCAAACTCGTGTCATAACGAATGTATTGCTGTTTAAAATAATATTAATTAAAACAAAACTTGGGTTATTCTGCTATAGTGTTATTGAAACCAGGAACAGCGTGGCTGCTACTCCACAACCTAAAACACAAGAAAACAAATATAATTAAAGTCCTCATCATATATATAATATACATACATATATACCCAACAGCTTTTTTGTTATGTTCTGTTTTCATTTTCCGTGTATAAAAGACAACTTTTTTAATTTTATCATGTACTTTGATTTCAACTTATTTTCGTGCTTATATCCAATTAAGGTTCAAGCACGCTGTCCTGGGCACACACCTCAGCTATGTGGGCTGTCTGTTCAGGACAGTGGGATAGTGGTTAGTTGTTAATGGTTAGTGAGAGATATGAGGGTGTAGTTGTCTTACACCTACCCATTGAGTCGTTAAAACTCGCTTAGGGTGGGAGCCGGTACCAGGCTGCGAACCCTATAACTACCAACCTTGTTTCCGATGGCATAACCATGACACCGTCGAGACCTGTTGAATTTTATGAAGTCTCTTGGTGTTGTTTTTATAGTAATATAGTCATCGTAATGTTAAAACTATGTTTCCATTCTAGGGATTTTATGAATATTATGTAATCACAAAAACTATCATCTCCAAGAAACGGTTGAGACTAAATTTGATTATGACTGTTTTTAAATAATAATATGCATAATGAGTAGTAAGGAAACGAATAATAGACGACCATGTCAGAAGAAAGGAAGGAAATATGCACTCAAAACATTTTATTTTCGGTTATATGGCGTTGGACATATGGTTAAGGACCACACAGATATTGAGAGAGAAAACCCGCTGTCACCACTTCATGGGCTACTCTTTTTCGATTCGCAACAAGGAATTTTTTTTATATGCACTATCCCACAGACATGATAGTACATACCACGGCCTATGTTACACCAGTTGTGGAGCACTGGCTGGAACGAGAAATAGCCCAATGGGCCCACCGACAGGAATCGATCCTAGATCGATCGCGCATCAGGCGAGCGCTGTACCACTGAGCTACGTCCCTCCCCACCATATGAGATGAAATGTTTTGTTAATACCTAGCGACATGATTGTCATAAATATAACATGTTAATTTTGGCATTAACTCATTTCGAATCCAGGACATTTGCCCCCCAGGACATTTGCCCCCCCCCCCAGTCCAAAAATGGATAGGTGGACATTTGCCCCCCAGTCGAAATGATGGCTAGGACATTTGCCCCCCAGTAGAAATGTTGGCTTGGACATTTGCCCCCCCCCCCCCCAGTAGAAATGTTGGCTAGGACATTTGCCCCCCAGTATAAAAATTGGTTTAATTAACAACTTAAATTACTGTGTTTACCAAGTTTTTAATTAACCCTAACTCTAACCCCTAACCCTAACCCTAACCCTAACCACAACCATAACCCCTAACCCCTAACCCTAACCCATACCCATGTGCTTTCTAATGTGCTTTTTCAACATGTGCTCAAAATGAAAATAAAGTTGTTCACAATATTTAATGTTTTTGTTTCATTTTATCAATATAGTAGATATCAACTGGGGGGCAAATGTCCTAGCCAACATTTCTACTGGGGGGCAAATGTCCTAGCCAACATTTCTACTGGGGGGCAAATGTCCTAGCCATCATTTCGACTGAGGGGTAAATGTCCACCTATCCATTTTTGAACTGGGGGGCAAATGTCCTGGGGGGCAAATGTCCGTATCCCACTCATTTCACATGAACCATTCACCTGAGGTGTGAGGGTAGTAGGGTCGTAGGGTCGAACCGCCAAAGCGGACCCATAGCCAGTGCTGTTCATTATGTGGGAAAGTGCATACAAAATACCTTGCGGGTTTGCTCTGAAGACTACATGCCATTATTACGAAATGTTTGACATCCAAATGCCGATGATTAATTAATCAATGTACACTAGTGATGTTTTAAACAAAACACCTTGACCTTAGTACATGGACTGTTCGTGTATATTGTACTAAAGCCATCACCCTATGTTATAACCCCCGCCACCTCCAACACCGCCTCCACCACCACCACCACCACCACCACCACCATGGACTCAACGGACACATTTTGTTCATTCGAAAGTTTATTTTGTTTAACACCATGCAAACCTAAAGGGTGATGATTAAACAATGTGCTGGGGTGTAGATTTCGTGAGGTGATCGATGAGCCAGTATGAAATTGGGTTCAACATGTCACTGACTTTAGTTATTAGACTGTGGAATTGTTTTTCCCTAACACATATTCGAGTCAAACACATTTCTACAATAGCACTAAAGTTACCTAATTTGCACAATCAGTGTGTTTCTGACTTAAAGGATTGTAAGGAGATGGGATTGCACTCTTCTATAAACTTCAACCAGGAACGGTAAGTCCACTACAAAGACTTCTATTTCAGTGAGCTCCATGGTCTAGTGGATACGTTGCTGGACAATCAAGCTGACGACAATGGTTCAAACCCCTTCAAAACTGGCTCACACATTCATTCATCTTTCTCATCTATCCTCTGTCTGTCATTGTCATTATCTTAATATAAAAAAAACCAACTTTCCAATTTCTCCCACGATTTCAATCTGTTTCGACCCTTTCTGTCAGTTTCCTCCAACTCTCTCTCTCTCTCTCTCTCTCTCTCTCTCTCTCTCTCTCTCTCTCTCTCTCTCTCTCTCTCTCTCTCTCTTCTGAGTTGTCCACACCATCGCCTACCTCTCTCAACTTCCTCCACGGGTGCAGACTCTGCGTATTTCCATGCATCCACCTGGCGTCCTCGTCCTCTGCCGCTAATAAAGTTGGTCTGACCCACGGCACTAACTGGCGACCGCCGGTATTAGAGGATCATAGTAGGTAGTTACAAGTGCCTCTTAACAATGCTAGAAGTAACTACTGAATACTCTCCGAAGTGGTCAGACTAAGCCCACAGGTAAAAGCTGCACGGATAGTAACACGAGATAAGCACCTGTCGTGGTTGGAAAGACAAGGACTGAGGAGTGGAGGTGGACAGGGAAAGAAGTTGAAAGATTGGAGGAGTTGCCAGATCGGGAAGAAATGAGATGGAATTCAAAGGAGTAAAAGGAAGCAGGACATTGGTATTAAAAAAAAACAAAAAAACAACAACAAACAAACAAACAACAAAACAACAAAACAAACAAAAACAAAATAAAAACAAACCCACAACCACACCCTTCTATTTCAGTAAATACTATACTATGTCCTGACAAGATAAGTGACGTGCTAGGTACATTACGCTGAGATATTGGATAGGTATTAGCACATACATTCATTTAAGTACTGTAGAATACTTTATTTTCGCGGGATCAAATTTTCGCGATTTAATGAAAATGGGTCAATTCGCGAACATTTATTTTCGTGAATCTCCCAACCCCCATCAATGAAAAAACGAAGTACAGATGTCAATAATTTTTTTTGTAAAACGGAACTTAGTTTTGCCGGTTGTTACGCTAATCTGTAGAACTAATCTTACATGTACACACGAGTGCTATACACATAAAACAATAGTTTTCCTGCTTTAACCAATCAAGACTTTATCGTTTACAAGTTAATAAGCTTACAGAAGGTGCTTACCGCATACAATTTGTCTTAATCCTTATAATTGTTATAAAAACAAAAACCGAAAACAAACGAAACGAAATTTGAAGGCACAAGCTACTAGTACTCAGTAACTTAAGTTTGATTGAAACAATATTTATTGCCGTCAAAATACTAGTTCAAAAACGGTTTGTGATTGGCTAACAGGCCAAAAATTAAAATAAAATTGTGAAACATCTGAACATAGCCCAGTCCGGATTTTTTCACTTCCACATTTTCAATATACTGTGATAATGCATGTTTACTTCCGTCGTTGAACACGTGTAGACTCTGTCCGATGAACTGATCGCTAGCACATGCGAAGGAAAACATTATAAAGCTTTTTAGTGTTAGTATTGTTTTATTATCGTGTATGTACTTACAATCGTGTTCTTGATTTAAAGTTTTAAACAGCTTTTGTGTTTTGTGGTTTGTTCTGTGACAGGAGGGAGCACCACTTTGTTACTACTAGCCTCGTACATCGGAAACTAATGTGGTATAGTTGAACGAGACTACATATATTTTTTAATTTTTTTGTCGGCCTTTATAAAAAGTTTATTTTCGCGTGGAATATATTTTCACGAATTTCATTCACACGCGAAAAACGCGAAAATAAATTCCACGCGAAAATAAAGTATTATACAGTATATATTTTGTGTCGGATATGTTCATGCATTTTATGGTTAAAAATGGACACAAATCATAGAGTGAAAATAATTATATTTCGTCTAAGGGCATACCTCACTTATAGCTCTTTCATCGGGAGAACTTTGCATCTCCCACATAAACCAACACACAGATCTTTGACCTTCTGTTTGTCCAAAACAGCGTTAGCTGAAAATATCGTCGACACACAGTAAGAAAAAAAAATATATATTTACGAAAAAGAAATAAAGTAAAAATCCCAACAACAATACTAATAAAAATAGTAAACATAATGCAAAGAACATAATAAACAGACAGACGTCGCCCGCCAGGTACAATCCATTTCCCCCTCCCTCCTCTCTATCGGTCGGTCTGCCTCCCGCTTATTTTTTTATATGTCTTTCCCTTATCTTTTTCTGTCTCTCCCTCCCTCTCTCTCTCTCTCTCTCTCTCTCTCTCCTCTCTCTCTCTCTCTCTCTCTCTCTCTCTCTCTCTCCCTCCGTCTCTCCCGCTCCGTCTCTCTCCCCCTCTCTGTCTCTCTCTCCCCCTATCTGTCTGTCTGTCTCTCTCTCTCTCTCTCTCTCTCTCTCTCTCTCTCTCCTCTCTCTCTCTCTCTCTCTCTCTCTCTCTCTCTCTCTCTCTCTCTCTATCTCTCTCTCTCTCTCTCATATCATTTTCTATATCTCTCTTCACCTCTCTTCCTAACTCCTCCTTCTCGCTCTGTTCCTAATTGATTAACCTGTGCAATGAGGTTATGGTTATAGTTAGTTTACCTCTTTTCAGCATGAAGACGTCTGAATCAGAACAGAAGTCAGCCAACAGACTTCCAACCTCTCTTTCCACGTGGTCCTTGTCCAACGCTCTTTTAGACACTATCCAGTCTTCCGAATGCTGGATCATGTCATTCTTGAAAACGAAAGTAGTAAGAGAAGAAAACTAAGAAAATGGTATCGCTACACCATTGCTACACGCATCCCATGTTTACGATGGCTGAAATGTATAGGTTGTCGTCGAAAGGAAGGAAATGTTTTATTTAACGACGCACTCAACACATTTTATTTTCGGTTATAGGGCGTCAGACATATGGTTAATGACCACACATATATTGAGAGAGGAAATCCCACAGACAGGACAGTACATACCACAGCCTTTGTTATATCAGTTGTGGAGCACTGGCTGGGACGAAATATAAAAAGCCCAATGGGTTCACCAACGGGGATCGATCCTAGGCCGATCGCGCATCAAGCGAACGCTTTACCAAAGGGCTACGTCCCGCCCCTATGTTGTCCCCAGAGTCAGTTCAAATATCCCCTCCTCCCAATCCCTACCCCCAAAAATAATAGTAACAAGTAAAACAATACGTATAATAATCAAATAAGAAGCCATCATTTTCATTGATGATAGTCAACTAATCAAATTTCCGTTACATTCATTACAATATAACGCCATCTCATTGGTTCAATTCTCGATGAACGTAACGATTATGTCATCAGGGAACGTCATATCTGATGACGTCATTTTGTATGGGCAAGTTGTCTTGAGCGTTATTGTTTATGGACCAAGAATAATTCAAAATAATGTATGAAGTTTGAGTGTTATTATAGCAAGTTGTCTTGAGCGTTATTGTTTATGGACCAAGAATAATTCAAAATACTGTATGAAGTTTGAGTGTTATTATAGCAAGTTGTCTTGAGCGTTATTGTTTATGGACCAAGAATAATTCAAAATAATGTATGAAGTTTAAGTGTTATTATAGCAAGTTGTCTTGAGCGTTATTGTTTATGGACCAAGAATAATTCAAAATAATGTATGAAGTTTGAGTGTTATTATAGCAAGTATGATTCAAATTTAATTATAAGTATCGTCTGTTATTTCTTTTACGTTCATCTGGTTATGAAAAACAAAAATCATTCGCAAACTTATGTGAGAACAGCTTCGCCGATTCACACAGTTTGCGGATGAGTTTTTGTTTCTTTGTTCATATCCCGATGAACGTAAAAGAAATAACAGACACTTCTTAATTGAAACAGTATTTCCTGATGTAATCCAATAGTGTGCGTTTGAACATTAGCACGACAATTACATTGTGTTTGTTTGGGGTGGGTTTTGTATGTGTGTTTGACTCGGAAGGATACAGTATTCATAATAGTAATACATTTCTACTTCATGAAACAATACATTACCCCACTGTCAATGATCCACTTCGCATCTTCGTACGTCTCTCTCTTTCCGAGCGGCTTCACCCAACATTCGCGTTTTACAGGGTCCTTCATGGCAACCAAGCGCTGAAAAACATAATAGATGGTTGTGAAATTAATCCAATTTCAATTTTTACTAATAATCTTGGCAACACACCACTTGAAAAGGGGTGCCTATCAAGTATCCTAGGCTAGAGACTACTTAAAGATGCAAACCCTAGTTTTAACCCCTAAAAGAATGGACACTAAGTTTAGCTAATTTACAAACCTGTAACTAATTTGGATAAAGTTACAATAGAGTGAAAAAAGAGTCTGTGATGTTAAAACGGGAAATATCCTTAACCATAGACTAGAACTCAAATCAATAAACCGTTACTTCTCAGACGCACGTGCGTTTTAAAAAATATGATAAATGCCATTTTTGGTATTAGAAACACCAGGATGACCAGAAACACTTCCGTTCTACGGACATGGATAATCTAAAGAATAAAACATGTGTAATGTTTGAGTTCAGTGATCATAAACGGCTCTAATAGTGAAAAATATGCTGTAGCGTTTAAAACCTAGAGTCCGCCCCTTAATGCCAAATTTGGCATTATTATAACCCAATGACAAGTTTATGAACATTAGTTTTCATTTTGTTTTGATAACTTAATATTAAACGTAACATTCATTCATTTCAACTTATTTTCGTCCTTATATCCAATTACGGTTCAAGCACGCTGTCCTGGGCACACATCTCAGCTATCTGGGATGTCTGTCCATGACAGTGAGTTAGGTGTTGGTTGGTCAGTGGTGTGTAAGAGAGAAGAGGGTCTAGTGGTCTTACAGCTATCCATTGTGTCGTTAAAACTCGCTCTGGGTTGGAGCCAGTACCTGGCTACGAACCCTGTACTTTACAACAGACGCCTAGGAAAAATGTAGCATTAGGAAAAATGTAGCGGGTTTCCTTTCAAGACTGCGAGTCAGAATTACCACATGTTTGTTATCCAATAGTTGATGATTAATTAATTAAAACAAACAAAACAAACTTTAACTAAACGGACACATACTTTGTACCCAGTATTACTGCTTCAGTGAAATTACAATGCAGCTGGAATATTTTATTAGTAGAATATTATTAGAATGTTTGGAATATACTATCGCTTAAGCCTTAAACGTGTTAAGTCTACTAGATGACAATTTAAATCTGAACGACAAAACCGTATTGCTGCAAAATGCAGAGTCGAATGCTTGTTTGGCAAAATAGTGGTCGATGCTCAATCGGAATGAATGAATGTCTAACGACAACACAGCACGAAAAATGCCTTGGCTATTGGGTGTCAAACTATGGTAAAGAATCTCCATCTAGTGTCTCGTCTATAGGAGGACAGCCATTTTCGAGGAGATCGTTTACTGGAATCCATTCCTCTTGCACAGCCAGACAGAGGACTGCCACCATGAGACTAGTTTTCGAAATCAAATCTAGCACCAGATAGTTGGTTTGTTTTGTTTACTGACACCACTAGATCATATTGGTTATTAATTATCGACTATTGGATGTCAATCATTTAGTAATTTGGACAAAACATCTTAAAGGGGAAACCCGCTACATTTTTCCATTAGCAGCAAGGGATATTTTATATGCACCATCCCGCAGACAGGATAGTACATACCTTGCTGCTAATCGGGAAGTGATGACAACGGGTTTCCTTCCTCAATATCTGTATGTGGTCCTTAACCGTATGTCCGACGCCATATAACCAAAAATAAAATGTGTAGAGTGCGTCATTAAATAAAACATTTCCTTCCTTCCTTCATTCGAGAGTATAAAGCATGTCTTGAGTTTCATAATAATCAAGCGGGTGGTCAAAATTCATAAACAGTATTTTTAATTTTCTGGGCAGTAGCTCATACTTACGTTTTCAAAGTCATGCTGGTTGACGGTTCGCTTGACGCACCTTTCTGGACGAGTCACAGGATCTGGTATGAGTATCATATTTCGTCGGTTGAGTCCTACAGATGCTCGAAGCCTGTCCCCGTTGTTGTTGGTTGTTATAAAATGCCACTGATTGAGAAATCATAAAGATTAACATATGTTGAACAGTCAGTAATATTACAGAAACGACCACGTCAGTGTCTATATATATATATATATATATATATATATATATTAATTTTGTTCTGCTCTCTCGTGTCTTTTTCTATGTATCTCTCTTATCTGTTTCTGTTTCTTTCTTTATCTCTTATCTTTATATCTTTATATATCTCTCTCTCTCTCTCTCTCTCTCTCTCTCTCTCTCTCTCTCTCTCTCTCTCTCTCTCTCTCTCTCTCTCTCTCTCTCTCTCTCTCTCTCTCTCTCTCTCTCTGTGTGTGTGTGTGTGTGTGTGTGTAAGTGTATGTGTATGTGCGTGTATGTGAGTGTGTGGGGGTGTGTATGTGTGTATTTATGTATGTGCGCCCACTCACACGTTTGTATGCGTGTGGACATGCATGCACGCGTTCGTGTGTGTGTTTGTCTGTCTTTATGTATGTGTATGTCTGTGTGAGTGCGTGTGTGTGTGCGAGCGTGTGTGGAATTTGCGCAAAAGACGACATACTTTCATATCATCTGAATCCGATGTCCCAGCATTGACAACGACCAGCAGACAAAACAAACCTAGCCACTTCATGATCAGTTTTCAAAAGATCTACAATAAACAAACAAACTACAGATAAATAAAATACAACAAAACAAAAACAAGTTGTTAATCTGAGCGGACCAGACGTAAATCGATTGTGTGTGAAGACCGGTGACAGCTGATACAAAGCATACAGTGCTGTCCGGTGAATCGGCGCACCTAAGCATTCAAGGACCATTTTCTATGTGATCACTGTGAAATACTTAATAAACTGTGTCTCTCACCAATGAAGCAGTGCATAATCTGAAATACACTACACATTGTTTTATATCTGTAGTAAATAAACATTTTAAAATGGTGCATAAATAATATATATATATATATATATATATATATATATATATATATATATATATATATATATATATATATATATATGGTGTGTGTGTGTGTGTGTTTTGTGTGTCTGTCTGTATGTGTGCGTGTGTGCGTGTGTGTGTGTGTGTGTCTGTGTGTTAATTATATGTATTATTATTGTATTGTTTTTTGACACGTGACAAGATGGTGGCAAGTTGACTTGAAACGTGCTCCCTAAAGTTTTGAAATGTTTATTTAGTTTAACTTAGTTGTGGGTTTTAATTACTGCTAGTTTATATCGTCGCTATTCACAAGATAAACCTATGGAAAACACTGGGCAAGCGAACAAACAGAAGGATGGTAAACAGAAAGAAGACAAACCACAATCGTAAAGAGACAACAGACAAGATGGCGTCAGTGGCTACCCCACTACCTGGTATGTCTAACCAAGTGTCACGGAACATGCTCTTAAATTTGTTTCGCCTGTGGCGATTTTAATTGTGTTAGAGGGCCGTGTGCAGTTTATTGCCCGTAGCCCAGATGGGCAACTTGTTACGTAAGACTTCTGTGCGACCGTCCTCGATCGGTACGCCTAATACACACCCTCAGCCAGGTGCGGAGGCCATGTGGCTAGTAGTTATGTAATATCTCCGGTAGTGCTGTTTATGGCCAGGAGATTGCTCGCGGTTGGCGACAGCCAGACTGACGATCAGAGAGAAATATACCGACTCTAGTAAATGTAGAATATGAGATGATACGTGAGGTACCGCCTTGTACCCCCAGGCAAAATCCTGATTTATAATAAATAGCTAGTGTTTTAGAGATATCGAGGAGAAACGGAAAAGGAAGCTTCCTGGGAACGTTAGTCCGTTTGGACTTTGGTAAATATCATTTCTGCTCTGTGTATAACCTTGATGTGATTCATGTGACTTTAAATATTTGATACTGTATTATACCAATATTCTTTAGACAGTGTCTTCGGTCATCTGACGAAGTAAATCGTAGACTTTTTGTTCTAACATTATATGAGTATTTGGTAATATAAAGCTTAGCCAGTCATCCTAGCGGACCTAGGTACACTGTAGGTTATTGTCTTTATTGTGATAAGTATTAATTCTGTGTTACAAGATTACTGAAAGAGTAGTTAAGGGTTAATTAAAAATTAACCCGTTAGAAATAGAGCTGTAATTCCTTTATTAATTAAGTTCCCCTGCAAGCGTTTCTAAATTATCACACGTTACTGAACGAGTAGTAAGGGTTAACTAAAAATTAACCAGTTAGGAATGGTGTTGTAATTCCTTTATTAATTAACTTCTCCGGGAAGCGTTTCTCAATTATCACACGTGTGGGTGTGGTGTAACGGTGAAGTGATTCGCATATTGTGTAACTAGACACCTAGAGATTAACTAATTAAGTGATCAGTTCTGGGTTGTCATTATTGCTGTTATTAATTTACTACTACGGCTGTACATTTGTCAGCGTAGATTAATACAGATTCCAAAGTGTATTGTGTTTTTGTTGTGTTTCTAGAGAACAAACGTGCTATAAAATATATACTTATATAAGATCGTATCTCTGATCATACCTAGAGACGAGCCATACTAGGATTTAACAGCCTGTTACAGAGAGATCTAATAGATATACAAGTAGGAGAAACATTTTGATAATCGTGTTTTATTCGGTTACGGGAATTATAGAATCCCCGTGACAGGAGTAGAAAATTGGGGCGCTCGTCCGGGATCTGAAACGGGACATGCATATTTAAAATAGTATTGTTTGTAAATGGGGGCTTTATAAATTAATTTTACAAATTAACCAGAAGTAGCACGTTGTTCACTAGAAATTTAATTAATAATAAGTGCGTCATATCTAAACATGGATAAGAATTTGCTGCATAGGCCTACGCTCAGTGTAGTGGAGATTAAGCGAGTATGTAAGGCCGAGTTAGTTGAAATCGCGGGTGAGCGAGAAATTGATTTAACATCAGCTAAAACCTTAGGAGATATAAGGACAATTATTATCCAGGAAGTTTTTGGTGATAGTCCTGTTATGGAAGACAGTGAGATTGTTCCAGAGATAGAAATAAATGAGTTAAGTGTGGAACAACAATTAGCTTTTAAAAAGCTTGAGTACGAAAGAGAAGAACGTGCATTAGATAGAGAGAGAGATAGAGAAGATAGAGAGAGAGATAGAGAAGATAGAGAGAGAGAGATAGAGAGAGAGAGAGAGAAAGAGAAGATAGAGAGAGAGAAAGAGAAGAGAGAGATAGAGAAGATAGACATAGAGATAGAGAAGATAGAGAGAGGGATAGAGAATTCCAGTTAGAAAAATTAAAAGTGGAACATGAGTTAAAGTTGAATACAGAAGAAGTCAGACGAGAAGCCGGAAATGGGTTTAACATGTCGGAGGCTTATAGATCAGTGCCTGTATTTGACGATCAGGAGGTAGATATGTTCTTTCAACTTTTTGAACGGGCCGCTAAGCAGCTAAATTGGCCGCAGTCTAAGTGGACATTGTTAGCCGTGTCTAAGTTTAAGGGGAAGGCTAGTATAGCTTATAATTCAATGAGTGATGAGCGAGCAAGTCAGTACGACCTGGTTAAGGCAGCGGTGTTGAGGGCGTATGAATTACGACCTGAGGATTATCGTTTACGGTATAGCGAGTTGAGAAAAACGCAGGGTCAGTCTTATAGTGAGTTTGTGGCTAAGAAGGCAGGGATGTTTGATAAATGGGTGGTGTCTCATCAGGTAGAGTCATATACCGAGTTACGGGAGTTGTTGATCTTACAGGACATTAAAAATGGATTACCAGTTAGCTTACGTATTCATTTAGAGGATCGTCATGTCAAAAAGATAGAGGAGGCAGGCATAGTGGCAGATGATTACGTGTTAATACACAAAGCTCAGGCAGTACCGGGTAGCTCTTTACAACAGGGTGATATGAAGAAATTTCAGCCAGGTTTTTCCCGGGAAAGTAACTATCGGGGAGAGTCATCTAGCTGGTCAGCTAGTCAGGCAAGGAATGTACCTGGCGGGCAAAGTAAGGATAGGCCTGCATTATCAGCCAATGCACGAACTTTTCGTCCACATTGCAGTTACTGTAAAAAGGATAACCATCTTATCGGAGACTGTTTTAAAAGGAAACGCGATAATGCGCAAGTGGTCGGTTTAGTGAGGTCAGCTCCGTTAGCGAGAGAGTTAATGGTTAGTCCCATGGCAGAGAAAGTAAACCCGTATGTGTCCACTGGTATGGTTTGTGATGTGAAACAAGAGTTGTGTCCTAAGGCAATATCAATCTATAGAGATACCGGGTGTAGTCAGAATTTGATCACGCAAGAGAGTTTAGCTGGTATTGAAAATTCATACATAGGACGTAGTTTGGCCTTAACCTCGGTTACTGCAGAAAAAATGGTTGTCCGGTTACATAAGGTTTTCTTGTGTTCGAAGTTTGTGACGGGACCAGTCGTTATGGGTGTTGTGAAGGACTTGCCTGTTGAAAACATAGGAGTTTTGTTGGGAAATGATTTGACTAGTCAATGTTGTCAGCCGCAATGTGGCCAATTGTTAATTGAAGACAGCCCTTTACCCATAGAAGAGTGTGAGGTTGATGAGACTAGATATCCTGCGTGTGTAATGACTAGGGCTATGGCCAGTAGGTTAGCACGAGACCCAGAGGATATTTGTGATTTGTCTGATACGTGTGTGAGCCATGAAATTGGAGTGGATGAGGTTATCAGTAAAATGGTAGATAAGTCAACTGACAAATTAAATGTGGTGGAACCTGTTGATCTCCCGCAGAGGGGAATTGAACCAGTTGTGTTTGATAGAGGGGATTCACCTTGTAATAGACAAGAGTTAGTTCTAGAGCAGGGGGCTGATCCAAGTTTGTTGGCAGTTCGCACTACCTTGTTAACTGTGGACAAGGGAGTATTAATAAATAAGAGAGTTAGAGATGGGAGGTTGCCGGCGACCGAACTAGCTAGGAAGCAATTCAGCCATGCTCAGAGCAAAATAAAATCAGAGTTTGATAGAAAGGCTAGGAAGCAACTGAGCCATGCTCAGAGCAAAATAAAATCAGTGTTTGATAGGAAGGCTAGGAGTCAGGAATTTAAACCAGGGGATAAGGTGCTGCTGTACCTTCCCATTAAACGGGGTTCTGTGCAGAACAGGTATTTCGGGCCCTATGTTGTGCTCAAACGAGTTAATGAGACAGGGTATGTGATAAACACTCCTGATAGGGTTAGGAAAAGTAGGTATTGTCACATCAATTTGCTAAAAGGTTATTTTGACAGACTGCCGATAGTTCCAGAGAGACCGGTCCAAATTGAGAGACACTCAATTTCCTGTGATGACGTCAAGACTGCAGAGGTCAAGTTGGCCAACGGCCAGATTCTGGCAGACTTGAACCTCCAGCGAGCAAAGTTGACTACGTTGAAACAAGACAATGTTTCCATTTGTCAGAACCTTCCAACGGTTACCAATACCTTAAGCCAAGATGTGCGCTTGGAACCCAACGCTACACCGCTTCGACAGCATGCCTATCAGAGAAAACCTGGAAAACGTGCGACGCTGAGAAAGAAGGAAACGAAGTTCCATTGGTCAGGTGAATGCGAGAAGTCATTCAACCGTCTTAAGCAGAGGCGCTACTCGTCTCCCGTGATGGCAGCACCAGACTACCGAATGCTGTTCAAGCTAGCTGTGGGTGCCAGTGACGTGGGTGCTGGAGCTGTGCTGTTCCAAGAAGACGAAGACGGACTGGACCATCCTAATGAAAGCCTCCAACCAGAGAGTTTTGAGATGGAGTCTTCCTCTGCAAGAATACCCAATTACCATTGGACATATCAAGGGCACATCCAATGCCTTGTCCCGAAGTTGAACGTTATGATAATGTGTTGACATTCTTTAATTCAGTTTTTTTATATATATTTTATTTGTATACTAGGGACTCGGAGACTCAGTGTGATTACTGGTAGTCACCTTATTATTACATGTGTTATAAATGCCCGTATGCGTCGGTTAACGCACCTTTTGTTTTAATGTAGT
This sequence comes from Gigantopelta aegis, assembly GCF_016097555.1. NCBI lineage: Eukaryota > Metazoa > Mollusca > Gastropoda > Neomphalida > Peltospiridae > Gigantopelta > Gigantopelta aegis. Next base: position 50,865 of record NW_024533132.1, read on the forward strand.
ATATTTCCCTATTCCTGGAGTAGAGGAAATATCCCTTTTGAGGTGGGTGTGTGTCACGGAACATGCTCTTAAATTTGTTTCTCCTGTGGCGATTTTAATTGTGTTAGAGGGCCGTGTGCAGTTTATTGCCCGTAGCCCAGATGGGCAACTTGTTACGTAAGACTTCTGCGCGACCGTCCTCGATCGGTACGCCTAATACACACCCGCAGCCAGGTGCGGAGGCCATGTGGCTAGTAGTTACGTAATATCTCCGGTAGTGCTGTTTATGGCCAGGAGATTGCTCGCCAGACTGACGATCAGAGAGAAATATACCGACTCTAGTAAATGTAGAATATGAGATGATACGTGAGGTACCGCCTTGTACCCCCAGGCAAAATCCTGATTTATAATAAATAGCTAGTGTTTTAGAGATATCGAGGAGAAACGGAAAAGGAAGCTTCCTGTGAACGTTAGTCCGTTTGGACTTTGGTAAATATCATTTCTGCTCTGTGTATAACCTTGATGTGATTCATGTGACTTTAAATATTTGATACTGTATTATACCAATATTCTTTAGACAGTGTCTTCGGTCATCTGACGAAGTAAATCGTAGACTTTTTGTTCTAACATTATATTGAGTATTTGGTAATATAAAGCTTAGCCAGTCATCCTAGCGGACCTAGGTACACTGTAGGTTATTGTCTTTATTGTGATAAGTATTAATTCTGTGTTACAAGATTACTGAAAGAGTAGTTAAGGGTTAATTAAAAATTAACCCGTTAGGAATAGAGCTGTAAATTCCTTTATTAATTAAGTTCCCCTGCAAGCGTTTCTAAATTATCACACGTTACTGAACGAGTAGTAAGGGTTAACTAAAATTAACCAGTTAGGAATGGTGTTGTAATTCCTTTATTAATTAACTTCTCCGGGAAGCGTTTCTCAATTATCACACGTGTGGGTGTGGTGTAACGGTGGAGTGATTCGCATATTGTGTAACTAGACACCTAGAGATTAACTAATTAAGTGATCAGTTCTGGGTTGTCATTATTGCTGTTATTAATTTACTACTACGGCTGTACATTTGTCAGCGTAGATTAATACAGATTCCAAGGTGTATTGTGTTTTTGTTGTGTTTCTAGAGAACTAACGTGCTATAAATATATATACTTATATAAGATCGTATCTCTGATCATACCTAGAGACGAGCCATACTAGGGTTTAACAGCCTGTTACAGAGAGATCTAATAGATATACAAGTAGGAGAGACATTTTGATAATCGTGTTTTATTCGGTTACGGGAATTATAGAATCCCCGTGACACCAAGCTTCAATTAATCCTTTAGTATCTCGCTCACCTCAATATGGCAACCCGGCTTACCAACTTCAGCCTATGCTACTGGGTCAGCTACAGCAACCGCAACAGTACATCCCGCCATGGACAAAAAAGTTATTTGAAAAACTTCATGAAATATCAAATGCACTTGCTTCTATATCACAAAAGACTGATAAAATAGAAGGGATTGAAACACGTTTACAAACTATTGAGTTAAACGTAAACGACTTTAAAGCCAGTTGC